>NW_024881296.1:41399340-41455493 GCF_018691265.1 Tyto alba | reverse complement strand
ACCTAAGGAGCACAGCTGATGACACAGCCTGGAAAGATGCCACAAAACAGAACCAACCAGAAACTTCCAAGACCTATCCACACTTTCAGCTTGTAACACAAGAACAAGAAGCGCCTGATCGGTGCTACGCCAACAAGGAGAGGCATTTGAGTCTGTAGAGATGGTGCCCAAGTCATGCGCCGTGCTCCTCGAGTGCAAAGAGCAACAAGGACATCGAGACTTGAGGAAGGTCTAAGACACAGCAAACAGAATACACAAACTACACAATGCCGACACAGGCTGGAACTGCCCTGCCTCAGCACAGTCTTGTCCTGAAAAGGAACCCACTCTCTTTACCAGCCTGAAGGGGACTGTTCCTGAACAGCCCTCTCACATACACTAACTTTAATACCCCTCCCTGCAACTCCCAACCCTGTCCCTTCCTCCTAAGCCCCTTCCCAGATCCGGTCCTTCAACTTAGCTTTCAGAGGGCCAGGACTTGGCTCCAAACATAGCTCCAAATTCATCCTCCACAAAATCTACATCAGCAAACTGGGATGTTCCCAAGTCACCAGGTTCCTCTTCATCGTCTGCAAGAAACCCACAAACGTTGCTGATGGGAAGTATCACATTGGCCAGGGCCAACCTCTTTCACAATGCCCACCTCAGAAGCACTGCTCAACTGCTCATTTCAGAGTCGGATGCTGCAGCCATCATTGCCTGTGGGACCTAAGATACCAAGAGATACAAAATTATTGTTGCACTTCTGAAAAGTCACCAGCCTGTGCTCCTCCTTGCTACCACCCCAGCTCACCTCCAATGCTCATCCAATTCCAAAGGCTGCCTGGACATCACCTGCAAAAACCAAAGAGAAAAGCTTCAAATAGTTGCTGCCGGATACCACAGGATCTGGCTTTGCTCACTGTTTTGCATCTTCAAAATAACACACATCTGTAAGGTAGTCAGAGCCACCAGTTGCATCTTCCCTACCTTCTTGGAGCACTCCACTCACCTCCTCCACTGCCTTTTGGCACACAGGTCATCCTTCTTCATCTGTAAGAGCTATATTGAACAAGTCACCTGATTTCCAAGCAATAGCTTAACAATTCCAGAGGTCCTGTTTCCATTTAGGTATACCATCTCAAGTCTCACTACAGTCTGTCATAAAAAAACTAGTCACTCCCTGTGTCTCTGCATAGTGCTATGGAAGTAAGTCACCTCACTTGCTGCATATGTGGCTACTTACTCTGAAATGGACTGTACACTCTTTGCCTACAAAGTCTAGGCTTATCAACACAGCAGCCTTACATTCTCATTGTTATCCTATTGCTGGCTACCACTGCTATGCTGCCCAGAGCAGCAGTTCCAACCCAGACAAAGATGCACAGACCAACACTGCACACAAACAAGACAAAAAGCTCTAAGAATGCCTCCAGGACCAGAGACGCTGGCAGATAAGACCTATGGGGCCATGAGGAAGAATCTATGGCAGGCCAAGCAGGCAAATGCTATGGCCTGTGACAAAAACATGAGTGCAACTGGGATGAAGCATGTGCAAGAACCTTGCTTAAACACCTAAGAACATAGGGATCTAAGGAAGAACTCCCAGAAAAGGCATTTGTGACAATGGACTGCTTGAGATCAGAGATGCTAACACAGCCCAGAACAATGCTGCAAAAGCAGACTGACCAGAAACTTCTGAGACCTAGCCACGCTCCAGGCTTATAACACAAAAAAAAAGAAGCACCCAACTGACACTGTGCTGATGAGGATGGGCATTCCAGACCCTAGGGAGTGTGTCAGAGGCACGCGCTGTGCTCCTCTAGTGCAAAGAGCACATCGAGACCCGAGGAAGGTCTAAGACACAGAAGACACGTAACAAACTATTCAACGACACAGACGTAGGCTGGAATTGCCCTGCCTGGCACATGCTAGAGTTGTGCTGAAAAGTAATCTGCTCCCTTTACCTGCCCAAAGGGCACTGTTCCTGGATGGCACTCTCCCCTACACTAAAGCCCCACCCTGTAATTCCCAACCTTGGGCTGTCCCCCATAGGCCTCTCCCAAACAGCACTCCCTCAACTTAGCTTTCAGAGGGCCAGGGGTCTGAATCCACCCCCAACAAAACCTACATCAGTATCAAACAAGTCACCCGGATGTTGATTAACAGCTTAACAATTCTAGGTCTCGATTCCATTTAAGAATACCATCTAGATTCCAAGTACAGCCTGCCATTAAAAACAAAACAAACAAACAAAAAAAAAAAAAAACAACAAAAACAAAACAAAACAACCCCCACAACATTAAACCCTACACATACAACCTTAACACCTGTGAGATTAGAAATATTCAACTACCACTAAAGCAGCATCTCCCGAATAGTTGCAGTCATCCCCTTGACATCCTTGCCTGCTGCTGAGGGCTACTTGCTCTGAGCTAGACCGTACAGTCTGTCACTGTCTAGGCATATCAACATTAACTACAGGCTCTTACTGTTATTCTTCCTCTGACTGATATTGCTATGGTCCCAGGTGGAGTAGCTCCAACCCAGGCACATATGCAGACTGACACTGCACACAAGACAAATGACTTGACCCAGAGACATAAAAAAAGACTCTTGACAAGAATTATTCCCAGAGGGAATATACCTTTAGGTGAGAAAACCTAGGGACAGCAAGGAACAAGCTATGGCTGTCCCAGAAGTCAAAAGCCACAGCCCGTGACAAAAAGATATGGCTGCAACTGCAACAATGGATGAGAAAGAAACCAGGTTCTAACACTTAAGACCCAAAGGATGCAGAGAATAAGTCATCCTGGAAAATGTCTCCAGGTAAACAGACTGCTCGACTGCAAATATGCTGACACATCCTGGATAACTGCTGTGAGAGAAGACCATCCACGAACTTCTCAGACGTGACCCAGGCAAGACAGATCTGTGCATTGAGCTTCTAGTATGAGAACTAAAGTGCTAGGTTAGCACTACACTGACAAGCCAAGGCACATAAGACCCTCGGTACGGCTACCCAGCTAGCACAAAAAACCCAATGGGAATATCAAGACCCAAATACATATAGTATACCGAAGTGACACAAAATACCTCCTTACCTACAAAGGTCCTTAAGGAATTACAGCAGTGATCAATCGACAGAAAAACCACAATGGTAGGACATGGTGACTCAAAGATCTAAATTGGAAACCTCACGACTACAGGAACTGGTGCTAAAAACAATAGATAAACAAGAATAAGAGAACATAACTGCCATGAATGATACTAGAGCAAATCTCATCGGACACTTAAGGACAGGGGCAAAACTGGAGTAACAGAAAAAGCTTGCGTGCCCAGGACTGCAATAAAAGAAAGACCCCTGGGTGCAGATTGTTGCGAGCACGAATAATACACATCCTCTTCTCCACAAAATTCCAGGGAAGACAGCAACCCAAACCTGCACTGGAAATAAGTGCCCAGTCAGTTTCTCTAAGGAACAATTACTGTGACATACAGATTAGACAGTGAAAGGATGGATTCAAAAGTGAACTCCGAGAATTAAGTAAAACGCCCAGAGAAGCAGAAGCCTCACAGTTCTGGAGGGTATACTGAAACGCACACAATGCTTTCTGAGATGTGACTTGTCTGATGTTCAGTCCTGTTTATTGAAATGCAGAGGATCAGACAGTTTACGCTGTATCTCTCATGACTTTATCATACCCCTCCATCAGCTGTCGAGAGACTAAAATGGAACAGACCTCATCAACATCCAAATTCACCTGCAAAACTGGCCAGAAAAAGGCTGATGAACCCTCCTCTCTTTCACAACCACGCACCCAACTCAGAACTTTAGAAACTCCTTATTCCTGAATTGTCAGGGTGTTGTCGTTTGAGCCTACTCAGCAGCTAAACGCCACACAGTCGCTCACCCACCCTCCCCCCACTTGGAATAGGGGAGGGAATCGGAGGGGCAAAGGGAGACTCGCGGGTTGAGATAAAAACAGTTTAATAACAGTAACAGAGTAATACGCTGACAGCAGTATCAATGGGTAATGTACAATACAGCTGCTCACCACCCGCCAACCGACACCCACCTGCTCCCAACCAGCAATCCCAAACACAAAAGCCCCACAGCCACACTCCCAGAAGTGACAGCCCTTCCCGGCCCACTCCTGCCTTTATATAGTGAGCACAATGTCACATGACATGGAATATCGGCCAATCCCGGCCCAGCCCTCCAGCTGTGCTCCCCCCGCCCCCGCGCACAGGTGAGGGCACTAGGACCTGGGGAGCCCCTGGGGTCTCAGTGTGCTGCAGCACTCCTCCAGCTACCAAAACGAACAGGAACTCTATTCCAGCCCAAACCAGGACAGTAGCCACCCCTTATTTCATATCATTTTACGTTATGCTCACGGTCCATATTTCTAATACATTCTTGTTATTTACTAGGATGTATCATGAGTTCACTTGGTCCATAGCTTCAGGTTCCATCTATCATAACAGCCCCTTCAGGCAGGAGGAGCAATGCTCAGTCAGTAGGGCAGAGGTGTCCTTGGACCTGGCAGGAGGATGGCATGCAGTCTCTGTTGCAGTCGGAGCTGGTGGCTGATGCATCTGATGCTGTCTGTATTCACAGTCTGCGGCAGTTGCTGGGCATCAGTTGCTGGAACCAGTCTTATTTTCATCCAAGTTCATGTTTGCCATAACAAAGCATTGGTAGGGTGGTGTGGTGACTAATCTAATACAGCTTATTGGAGATTTTCACTTAACATTAAGTCCCCTTGAGGTACACATCGGACTTCCCCGTCCTTCTGCATTACCCACCAAGTGCACCCGGGTCCTTGGGCAAAGGTAATCCCACGTATGGGCTTACCTTTACCTGAAGGAGGTATAACCCAGTCTTCCCCAACATGTTTTTACGGTCCACTACCGGGACTCTGTCGCCACCTACAGTATGTAGAATGTTTGACTGCGCAGGGCCAGCCTGGTTGGCAGATCCTCTAGTATTGACTAACCAGGTGGACTTTGCTAAATGTGTGTCCCAATGCTTAAAAGTTCCGCCTCCCATTGCTCTCAGCATGGTCCTTAGTAGCCCATTATACAGCTCAATTTTCCCAGTAGGCCAAGGCATGATAGGGGATATGATATATTCACTCAATGCCATGTTCTTTTGCCCAGGTGTTTATAAGATTATTTCAAAAATGAGTACCATTATCTGACTCAATTCTCTCTGGGGTGCCATGCCGCCACAGGACTTGTTTTTCAAGGCCAAGAATAGTGTTCCGAGCAGTGGCATGGGGCACAGCATATGTTTCCAGCCATCCGGTAGTTGCTTCTACCATTGTGAGCACATAACGCTTACCATGCCGAGTTTGTGGAAGCGTAATGTAATCGATCTGCCAGGCTTCGCCATATCTGTACTTTAACCATCTCCCTCCATACCAAAGAGGTTTTAACCGCTTGGCCTGCCTGATTGCAGCACGTCTCACGTTCATGGACAACCTGTGACATAATGTCCATAGTTAAGTCCACCCCTCGGTCACGAGCCCATCTATATGTTACATCTCTTCCTTGATGGCCCGAGGAGTCATGGGCCCAGCGAGCCATAAATTTTTCGCCCTTATGCTGCCAGTCCAGATCTACTTGGGCCACCTTAATCTTTGCAGCCGGGTCTACCTGGTGGTTGTTTCGATGTTCTTCCGCTGCTCAATTTTTGGGTATATGAGCATCTACGTGGCGTACTTTCACAACCAAGTTCTCTATTCGAACAGCAATATCTTGCCACAAATCAGCAGCCCAGATGGGTTTGCCTCTACGCTGCCAGCCACTCTGTTTCCACTGCCGCAACCACCCCCACAGGGCATTTGCCACCATCCATGAATCAGTGTAGAGATAAAGGACTGGCCATTTTTCTCGCTCGGCGATACTTAAGGCCAGCTGGATGGCTTTCACCTCTGCAAATTGACTGGATTCACCCTCTCCTTCAGCAGCTTCTGCTACCCGCCATGTGGGGCTCCACACAGCAGCCTTCCACTTCCGATGTTTCCCTACAATGCGACAGGACCCATCAGTAAACAAGGCATATCGCTTCTCATTATCCGGTAGTTCATTATATGGTGGTGCCTCCTCAGCTCAGGTCACCTCTTCCTCTGGTGACATTCCAAAGTCTTTGTTCTCTGGCCAATTTGTGATTACCTCTAGTATTCATGGGCGGTTGGCATTTCCTATTCGAGCCCGCTGTGTGATGAGCGCGACCCACTTACTCCACGTAGCATCAGTTGCATGTTGTGTTGAGGGGACCTTCCCTTTGAACATCCAGCCCAGTACCGGCAGTCGGGGTGCCAAGAGGAGCTGTGCTTCTGTACCAATCACTTCTGAAGCAGCTCGGACCCCTTCGTATGCTGACAGTATCTCTTTTTCAGTTGGAGTATAACAGGCTTCGGATCCTCTATATCCTCGACTCCAGAATCCCAGGGGTCGACCCCGGGTCTCCCCTGGTGCCCTCTGCCAAAGACTCCAGGTAGGGCCATTCTCCCCGGCTGCAGTGTAGAGCACATTTTTAACGTCATGTCCTGCCCGAACTGGCCCAAGGGCTACAGCATGAACGATTTCTTGTTTAATTTGTTCAAAAGCTTGCTTTTGTTCAGGGCCCCATAAAAAGTCATTTTTCTTCTGGGTCACTTGATAAAGAGGGCTTACGATCTGACTGTAATTTGGAATACGCATTCTCCAGAAGCCTATCACACCTAAGAAAGCTTGTACTTCCTTTCTGCTGGTTGGTGAAGACATCGCCATTATTTTATTAATCACATCCATTGGAATCTGATGATGTCCATCTTGCCATTTGATTCCTAAAAACTGAATCTCCTGTGCAGGGCCCTTGACTTTACCCTGTTTTATGGTGAAGCCAGCTCTCAAAAGAATTTTAACTATTTTCTCTCCCTTCTCAAAAACTTTTTCTGCTGTATTCCCCCCTATAATGATGTTGTCAACGTATTGTAATGTTCTGGAGCTTCACCCTGTTCCAGTGCAGTGTGGATCAGTCCATGGCAAATAGTGGGACTGTGTTTCCACCCCTGGGGCAGTCTGTTCCAGGTGTATTGGACACCCCTCCAGGTGAAAGCAAACTGTGGCCTGCATTCTGCTGCCAGAGGGATGGAGAAAAAGGCATTGGCGATATCAATCGTGGCGTACCACTTGGCTGCCTTTGACTCCAATTCATACTGAAGCTGCAGCATGTCCGGCACAGCAGCACTTAGCAGTGGTGTGACTTCATTCAGGCCCCAATAGTCCACTGTCAGTCTCCACTCTCCATCAGACTTCCGCACTGGCCATATGGAGCTGTTGAAGGGTGAGCGAGTCTTGCTGATCACCCCTTGGCTCTCGAGTTGACGAATCAGTTGGTGGATGGGAACTACAGAGTCTCTGTTGGTGCGACATCGCCATCGGTGCACAGTCGTGGTAGCGATCGGCACCTGTTGCTCTTCAACTTTCAGTAGTCCCACACCAGAAGGATCCTCTGAGAGCCCTGGCAGAGCGGACAGCTGTTTGATTTCCTCCGTCTCCCAGGCAGCTATACCAAAAGCCCACCGGTACCCTTTTGGGTCCTTAAAATACCCTCTCTGGAAATAATCTATTCCAAGAATACAGGGAGCTTCCGGGCCAGTTACATCAGGGTGCTTTTGCCACTCATTTCCAGTTAGGCTCACCTCAGCCTCTAACACAGTCAGCTGTTGAGAACCTCCTGTCACTCCTAAGATACAGATAGACTCTGCTCCTTGGAAATTCAATGGCATCAGGGTGCACTGGGCACCAGTGTCCACCAAAGCCTTATAGTCCTAGGGGTCTGATGTGCCAGGCCATCGAATCCACAGTCCAGTAAACACGATTGTCCCTCTCCTCCACCTGGATGGAGGCAGAGCCCCTCTAATGCTGGTCATAGTATCCATTGTTGATGAAGGGATTAGTGCGGTCTGTGCGAACCTCGGTCTCATCCTGGTTACTCACTTCTTGTAAGTACGACTCAGCAGTTCTCCTCATAGGATCAAGAGCAAAGTCAGTTCTTCTACACTGTTTGGGTAACTGATTAGCGGAGACTGGAGCAGCACTTATCCCGGAAGAACCTTGATTTGTAGCCATTCTTCCTTCCAACTGTCGAACCCGCTCTCTTAGAACGTAGGTGGGTTTCCTGTCCCATTTCCTCATATCTTCTCCATGGTCACGCAGGTAATACCATAGGTTCCCCCGTGGTGTATATTGTCTCGCTTGAGTAGGGAGTCGTTTGCTCCTGATAGCCAAGACCTTAGTCTGTGGAGGTGGAGAGTAGGACATGTCCTCTTTGAGTTGTCGGACTTCTTGTGACAGTTTCTCCACAGCCGCGACAATGGAAGAAGAGAGACTTTCTTCGTAGTGCCGGAGTCGGCGAGCCAAGTCATCCATAGTTGGTCCCTCTTCGTCTCTCCAGTCAAATACTGCTAGTGAATTCAAATGTGATGATGGAGCACTCCGTATAAACTTCCGCCACATGGGCTGGGTGCATTTGACTTCATCTGGGTCTGTGGGTAATCTCATGGATAATTAGCCATTCCAAAGTGATTTGACATTTCCTAATTAAAGACATCTTGTGAATATCTAGACAGAAATAGGGAAAATAGTTACTGCATAAGAGTGCAGTACCATTCTAATTATTTTTAATTGACCAGTAATACTGATCAATTTACTTTCTTCTGTTTCTTCCCACTTCTTTCCTCTTGCAATGTCAGAATAACCAAAATACAAGTGAAGGGCATAGAGTGGAAGCTGAAGCACTAAAAGAGCAGCTCAGGGAGCGAGAGGAGACTGTTCAGGATCTGAAGGAACAGCTAGCTGTAGCCAAAGTGACTCTGAAAGATGCTGAAATCAAATATGCAACACAGGTACAGAAAGTTTTTTCTATTCATCAGTCTGTGTGTGTGTCTGTTTCCCACCCCACCACTTGCACTAGCATGATAGAATAGAATAGTTCAGCTGGAAGGGACCTACAATGATCGTCTAGTCCAACTGCCTGACCACTTCAGGGCTGACCAGAAGTTAAAGCATATTATTAAGGGCATTGTCCAAATGCCTCTTAGACACTGACAGAAATGGGCCATTGATCACCTCTCCAGGAAGCCTGTTCTCAGTATGTGACCACCCTCTTGGTAAAGAAATGTTTCCTAATGTCAAGTCTGAACCTCACCTGATGCAACTTTGAACCATTCTCATGCATCTTGTCACTGGATAATTTAAGAGAGACAGCTGTTTCCGAGGACATGTTGCTGCTAGGGAATATGGCTAAATCCTGCAGCCTGCTAGGCAAGGTTGCCAAAGCTCCATGCCCCCCAGTCTAGCCAATAGTATGGCTGAGAATGTGTTCCTAGCAGGTGTGCACGTACAACTCCTGTAAACGTATATAGGTGGCCAGCCACATAGATAACAGACAGAAGCACCCAGTACTCACAGAAGCACAAACAGAGGCAACAGCCTCATCCTGTTCCCTTAATGGTAGATCAGCTGAAATAACAGCTGGCACCATGGCCACTGCGTTCCTCAGGAACGCTGTTCCCGGGAAGGCCACACAAAAAATTCTACCTGCCTTAAAAACCCCAGCCCGAGACCGACCTGCGCCTAAACATAGGTGATGACAGTCGCCTTGCAGACCGGCTGGGACCAGGGAAAAAAAACCCAGCCAGGGGACAGGGGAAAAAAAAAATTTTTTTGTCCCCTGGCTGGGCTTTTTTTTTTTCAGTTCTGTTTTTTCTGTCTACTGCCTCTAAACAAAGATAGACCACACACAACCTGTAAGGAAAAAACACAACATCAGCCAAAGATATGAGATGACTTTATGTGGGTAGCAGCTACATCATCCAACATTCTTCAAGGTGGGAAAGAAAAGTCTGAGAGGGACTATGGTGCAGCTATATAAATTCAAGAAGGGTCATGGAGAAGAATTAGTCACCACTTCTCATGAGATGCAAGAAAGGGGCATCAAATAATGTTTCCAGGTTCAAGACAAAGATGAAGTTGAGGAGGTCTGCTCCTGAGCAAAGAAGTGTCTCCCTTTATGGAGCCTGTTGTCACAAGATGTTGGGGACAAAAACACCATATGTGGTTACAGAAACAATTTGGCAAATGTGTGGAAGATAAATCATCTGAGGACCGTGAAACACTAAGCTACCCCTTAGCTGAGGAATCCCCAGCTACAGGTGGCCCTTTCCACTGCTGGCCATGGCCCGAGCTAGGACATCAGACTGATGGGCCTCGTAGCTGAACCTATTTTGACATTTTTATCAACCAGACAACTTTTAGTAGTAAATTGGAAGAAATCCTGCCACCCTGCAGAGCAGAAGTGCACAACCAGAGCTCTGTTTTCTCATGGGGCTATGAACACTTCATTAGCATTAGTGGCATTTCTTGCACCAGGATAAGCTACGCTGTTTGTTACATTTTAAGACTGAAATCAGGATCAAGAAAAAATAGCCCATTCTCATGTTCTTTTCCCATGTATTTTTACGTTCTATTTGAGAACAGAGCTGCAGTTTGACAAGCCCAGTGCCAACACTGCTGTCAAAAACAGCAGCTCTGTCCCCTTGTACCTCTGGAAAGGACAAATGACAGGGGGGAGGGGAGAATGCAAAATTAGCCTTCAGAGCTGAGGAGAAGAGAGCAAAGCTGTTGAAGGCAAGGTTGGCTTAGGCTGTTCCCAGACACTTACCATTTAATTTGGTGATGTTTCTTCTGATAGTTGTATAAATATAACTGTGCTCAGCCCCCCTGAGAACAGCAGGAGTTGGCAGCCATGTCTGTATGTGGCCTTTCTTGGCCCTGTCAGGCTACCCTAAATGAAAGAAACCCCCTTGTTTATGAAAGGAAACACTATGGAATGACCTTTGCTCCATTATTAGAACTTTATTTATCAGTTAATTTTAATCATGTGAATTCTTGAAGGATTTTACTTAGTTTGTAGCTGTAAGGACAAAAAAAAAACCTAGACAATAGTGGATGCTAATGCTCTTGAATGAGCCATTTAAGATCAATGAGTGGTTTAATCACTAACAGTCAGGCCTGTACTTTGATGGTAAGCTCCAATATTGGGGAGTGACTGTCTTCAGCCATATGAAAGGGCTTGAATTGCCCAGCTCAGGCTCTGCCATGGTGTGAGAGTCTGGGGTCTGGTGGTTCAGCTTCCTTACAGCAGAGGAGCTCGCTTATGTCCAGTTACAGACAAATTTGTCTTTGGAGTGTTAATCTAGTCTTAAATGGCTCTTCTGTCTTCTATGAAACTGAAGATGGTGTTAAGATCCTTGTTGGTTTGTCAATGATTTATTCATATCAGCTGTTGCAAGGAAAGCAGCCGGTGCTGATGCAAAGTAGAAAAGAGATACTTGAGCTCCCAAACCCACCTTAAAAAAATGCCCTTCTGTAGAACACGGGCCATATCAATACTGGTATTGGAGGGAAAAAATCATCTGTGTCTGAGAGCAAAATCTGAGGGACTCGGATAAAAAAAAAAAAAGAGATTTGCAAACAAGTGTGAGAAAATATGCACAAAACTAGCTCATGTGGGGCAACCTCCTCTCGCAGAAACTTTTAGTTAAGTTCCCTGAGGTGTAATAAGAGCAAATGCAATGATCAGTGTCACAGGCCTGCTCTTAAAATCACACTTGCCTGGTCACTGTGCGTGACAGTGACCTAACATTGCTTTCTGCAAGAGTTGACCTGGGCCACTGTAATGTAGCACTGCGTGGGGTTTTCTTTTCCTTCTAAGTCATATGGAAAACGGTAAAGTGTGTTAGCAAGATGGCAGGAGCAAGGGAAATACTAGATAAGATTTGGTACAAGAGGGGAGAACTAGTTTTTACTGAATCTGGACCCAGTGTATCTGATGCAGATGAAGAAACGCTAAATTGATTATATTATACTACAGCAATCTGACCCCTGTTCTGTGAAGAATGTTTACATATCTTGCCTTCTTCTTAACATGAGGCTAGAAGAAATACCCAGGGCAGAAACAATGCCAGATGGAGGAGAAGGACAGCTGGACTAATACTTGGATCAATCCATCATGCCTTTCCAAGGTGGCAGCTAGAAGCCAGGTGAGATACCACAGAGAATCTTCAACACCACAAGCTGTTGTCTTAGATTCCTTCTATCCAGTAATGGAATAAAAGTCCAAAGCTACTACTAGGAGATGCAACACTAGCCTGTTGTGAATGGAAGAGGAGCCTCTGGGATTCAAAGCTTGGACCTCGATGAGGCATCTTGCAGGGCAGCAATGCACTCTCCCACCAGGTGAGCAGCCTCTTTGGCTGTGCCCCTGTGCACTGAAAAGCCACCTGCCCCATGCCCATAGTTGTGGACCACCTGGAGCTTAACTCCTCTCTGGCTCAAGACCTCTCTCTGCAGCCTCACACACTGCCTGGATGGCCTGAGGCCCACCTTCACCTTGATATCCTGAGCTCCCCGCAGTGACGGCTCAAGGGAGCAGCATCTGTCAAAGATGTCTTTGGTAGTTCCAGGGTCAGGGGATAGATTCCAGTTCTCTTTTTCCCTAGTTCCCCCTAGGGTTACCCTGTGTATGCCTGGGTAGATGTATGTTACACCATTGCCATCCCGGATGAAGTTTTTTACCCAAGGAGCGTGAACCTCGAGTACCTGTCCCCGGACGGGGAAGAGCTTCTTGTCCCCCACCAGCTGGTGGGCTCCAATGCCTGCACAGTTGACGACGATGTTATATTCGCTGTGCAGCTCCCATAAGTCTGCAATTTTTCTGGTGTACATCTGGATGCCAGTTGCTTTCAACCTGCACAAAGACTCCAGAAGTGAGGCAGAAAAGAAACCCCTGAACCCTCATGCACATTAAGTAAATGAGATAGATTGTCTTTAACATACTGATCGAATCCAAACAACAGGTGGGACAAAAAGCAAAGAAAATGTCATGGGGTATCTGTTTGTGATTTGTCTGATTTGATCTCATCAAAACTATTTTGTAGCTTGTTTGGACTGGAAAAGATACAGTACGTTGATCAATATTAGAGAAGGGTCCTGGTGTTAGACCCTAGGTAGACAGGTGTTCATGGTGTCATTGATTCATTTCTATAACAGTACCAAACTTTAACAGCTCAAGCAAGCTGAAAAATGTCAGATTTATTCACCGACTTACTTGTGCTAGTGACAGTGCTATTGTACTATACCCCTTTTAATGCACCCGTTACATGCCATGGCATTCTTTCCCAACTCACCTTACTGACACCTGGAGACACGTAGTCATCTAGTGCCATGTATGAAGCCCTGGGTGGTACCCAAGACATCCCTGCAGGATGGGCAGATGTGGCACGGGACCTCCTGGAGACCCACACCCTTCTAGAGCAGCAGCCTGGAGTCACCCAGGACAGCTCAGAGCACTATACATCTGTGTCTGCTCTTCAGCAAAATTCACCCCTTCTTGAGGTTCATCTTTGAGCTCAATTTCAGGCCAAATTCCACCCTGAACCTTCCTGAAGCTTGAAGCCCCTCCCCATGGAAAAACATTGGTGTGAGATGGAGTCACTTAATGCAGCCAGCTGGATCCAGTTGCTGGGGGTCTTTAATGGGGGATTTAGCATTAACAGTTCAGGAGACAGGTCTGTGATGATGATGCACTAAGTGGGAAATCTTGTCTTTTGCAATACTCTAGCAGCTGGCAAAGTGATCAACCCCACTATAAGGGCAATGGTTTCCCACAAAGCAGTGAGTGAGACGAGGATCCAGGGCACAGCCGATGATCTGGGGGCTGGGGTTTGGTGCAGCAGGACACTGAGGCTGACTGGGAAGAACAGCAGCAGCACTGCCTGGGCAGCTTGTCAGGAGAGTTCATAAGTGTTCTGATTGGGACTTTGCCACGGTGCCATAAAACATACACCAATTTAAAAAAAAATGCTGAAAACCAGGCAGGAAAAAATTCCTGAGGTCCATTTTTGGACTAGGAAGGTGGGCACAAAAACTATTTTTCCTTCTGGATTGCCAAGAAAATGGTCTGTAAATACTGCCCAGGTCACTAGGGGTTTGAGAATTAGTTACATGCTTAATATGCTCTCACTTCTCATCACCAGAGAGAAGAGAAGGAAAAGGAGCTTGATCATCTTATTAGACTATATCCTTTGAGAAATAAGAAGGCTATAGCAGGAATAAGGACAGAGCAGAAATTATGTGGCAGATACTAAATGGGTTGTACAACTTAGTTGTGCTTCAGCAGAAATCTCCGATTTGGTTAGGCAATGAAACATAACAGAGCATGTGCACTGAGGAGACAGCATAGACCTCACGTGGCACTGCTGCCACTGAAGTATTCCCAGTCTGGCTGGCTGCTAGAACAAGAAAGGTTTTTTCACGTTTTGCAGGGAGATGAGAGGCATCCAAGCAACCAGCTGAGCTGACAATTTGTACCTCATTGTCGGTACATGTCTCTCAACCTCAAATCAGCTTGCAGCCTGTCACTTTCTCTCAAGCAGAGATAGCTATTTGCTCACTTTACGGGTACTTACATGGATTAAATACATATCCCAGGTGTCAGAACCTTTTTAGATCTGCATCCTGACACTCCTACAGTTCTCCAAAATGCACTTATTTTGGGGAAAGTTAGAAATCTGGAAATTGGCAAATTTTCTAACTTTCATGACACTTCAGGCATGAAGTCTGAAGCCGTGACTCCTCAAAGTGAGTGCATCACCCATCTTATGCAGGCAAACATTTCCAAAAAGTTTGTTACAAGATGATGCTGTTTGACCTTTTTCACCTGACTGGATTAAGAAATTATTCAAATTGTTGACCAAATTTGAGATTAATTGGTCCAGCTACTTCTGAAGTGCAAAGTCTCTACAGATAAGACATCTTCCCAGACATGCTCATTCTCCCAGGGGTTGGATGTATCTTCAGGGACAAAGGGATATTATTTGGGAAGTTTGACAAATGAGGAGTACCCACGTGTTTTCTTAGGACATGGCAGATTCCTGATGTACCTTCAAGGTCTGGCTGGCCAAGCATGGCCCCTCTGGCTATGTTGGCCCTATGCCCAGAGGTGGTCCCACTCTAAGCCTCACTGTACAGCCACAGTGGTAGAAAGTGGACATTGCTTAAATGGGGCCTTTCACATTTTGGAAAAAATGGGTGTTTATTTCTTGTTCTTATCCCCAAGGCAGAGCTTGCTGCATTTTCCCCAGTGAGAAACAGCCCTTTTCCAGTTTTGTTCAAGCCGAAGGCTCTCAAGGAGTCCCCAGCTTGCCCTCAGTCACTCTGCCTGGCTTTCTCTCCATGTGCCCAGCCTGCAGCAAGACCAACCTTTTCTCCAGCCAGAGCAGGTAGGGTGGACAGTCACATTTCAGTGTTGTAAAGGCCTGACCAAATCGGTGCTGCGGAAACTTTTGGAGTTCTGCTCCAGACATTGGTCGAAATCCCAGGACGACATCTGACCAGAAAGGTAACTCCTCCTTGGGAGTGTTTTTAAAGACCTGCCACCTACAAGGACACAAAGAAAAAGGTGCAGAACTTAGCTGCTATTGCTCAGCTATGTTATGTGTCATGGCAGTCCTAGCACAAACCTAGGAATTCAGGAATCTGTTCCCACTCATCAGTGCAGCTCTGCAGGGTTCACTGCAATGGGGAAACATTGCCGCCTGCTGCTGCAACACCTGCCCTCTGGTAAACGGGCAGAGGGCTGCCACAGCCAAGCTTGAGGGTGACACAGCAGAGTAAATAAACCAGAGAAAGTTCTTCCAGCTATACTGTCTGTACTTCCAACTGTAGAAGTACAAAATACCCTTACACAGTGTTGCCACCACAGCTGCAGCCATCCTGGCTGGACCTTCACGTAGGGCCACTTGCACACCTGATCACGTTTTCTTGGGGTACCCATAGAGCTAGAGTGCCCAGCCTCAACACTCCCAAGAGGTGAATTACTGTGTACGTAACAGGCAGCATAAACCATCCCCAACACTCCTCCTCTGCCCCCCACCAATTGCATCCTTATACCTCGTTGCTGAAGCTGGAAGATCCTGCAATCCCATCCCTCTGGAGACCACCCCTACTGCAAGCAACTGGTGGATGACAGTATGTAAAACATCAGCTATAAAAAGACATTTGGTGCTGGTCAGTCTCGTGCACACCTATGCATGAATTTTGCTTGAAAGTACATCGTATCTGAGCAGCTGAAATGTGGTGTCTTGGAATACAGTCATGATAGCTACTCTATGAAGGGAATACGCCTGAACTCCAGCAAGGAGAACCTCTCTGCCTGCTCCAGCACACAGCACAAACATACCAAAGTCTGCTTGGGGGGGAGCATTCTTACCCAGAGACCAGGTGAATGCCAGCCTCTGACACCTCGGCTGAGTTGTTGATGGCAAAAAGGTAGGTGAAGGTCTCTTTGAACCACTGCTTCTGCACGTGTATTGATGTGCCTGCATGTAAACAAAACCAAACATGCAGAGAGGAATAATGCAAAGAAGAGAAGCGTACAAGCCAGTGTTGAGAAGACGGGGCACACGGGTCATGGCACGCAGCCACAGGAGGTGCCACGGGCAACGCCAAGCTGGGTTGCACGCACCTGGGTAGGTGTGAGGGATGAGCATCCCAGCTGCGACGTCACTTGTTGTGTTGGGGCTGAACTGGTCTGAAAGGACTGTCACAGAGCAGCTTGGATAAGTCTCCGTGATGCACAGTGCTGTGGACAGGCCGATGACTCCTGCGCCAACCACTGCAACCTTGGGTGCTGCCATCTCCAGGATGTAGAGCCAGGGGAGAAAGGTACCTACCTGCATTTGGAAATAACATACCCCATGTCACCAGTATCCCTGCCAGACATCCTCATCAGGCTATGAAATACTCACACAAGATGTAACATAACCCCTCCTGGGGGCAGCTAATTGAGGACTAAACTGCTGCACACGACCAAGACTAAGGTGAGGATTTAAAAATTCATCAGCCTTCAGTATGACGACAAATTTTTGAAAAGTATTTCATAGCCACTACACCTCATCCTCAGCACAAGAGCAAAGGGCAGTAGAGTGATCTGTACATACAGCACTGGTGTTTGGGCTGTAGTTTTTTCAATAAAACCTGATGGAGTGAGGCATCCATCAAGTTTTCCATTGTGTCAGGTGCAAAAGTTGGAGCTTTGGGGAAACTGACTGTTAGGCACCATGAGCAATAAGGTTGTTTGAACATCAGGATCTCCATCCATGAGGTCTGTCACTGCCTGGGCAGCAGAAGCAAATCACATAGGAGGCAAATTGGTTACGCAGAGCAAAGGGTCCAGCGCCTTGTGGAAGATGTTTTTCTTAACTTGAATCTTCATTCGCCTGCTGTGCAGCATTCCCCTTCTGACCCTGAGAACTGGGTTACCTGCTTAGCTCTGTCCTAGAAAACATGAATTTTAGATATTGAACACAACGCATAGTTTTACAGGGTTCAGCCTGGCTGTTTACGCTCCCGCATCCAAAAATTGTTTGGGCCACAATGCCTTGGTGGGAAAAGTGTAGGAAGAGAAACTAGCTGTACCCTGGGGGATTTTGTGCCCCTAGTGACCTGAGGCCTCCAATCCATCCTTGGCCCCTGTACCTAAGAGTGTGACCCACTGCCTTGGACAGATTCGTGAGCATCCGAGGCTTCCATGCTCTCCCAGCAGCAGCACATGGTGGTCCTCAGGAGCCAGCCAGCCTCACTGCCCAAAAAGCCTCTATATTTGCCTCTCTCTGACTTGATTTCTAACCTGCTTTATGTCCTGGAGCAGCTCCACTCCACTCCTCAGCATCTTCAACTGCTGGCTGCTACTGCAGGAGGTGCAGCGTCTATTGTCCCTTGTCTTGGCCAGGTTTTGAAGCTTGGCACCTGCCCTGGTGAGTGGCGCACAGCTCCTTGTTGATAACCACTTGGCTGCCTGTCCCAGCAAGGTGCCAGCCTATGTGCCTGGCCACGGCCAGCTAGCAGGTTTCACACAGGTGGAGGCACAAAGCAGAACTGAACCATGCAACTCAGTGCACCCTGCAAATTCCCTGAAGCCAGGAGCCAGGAACTAAATGGGCCCAAAAAGAGACTGGGCAACCTCAGAGGTGATAAATCCTTCAGCAGCTTTGAAACAGGTGAGTTGGGGTGCACTCACTGGCTCAGGAACTGCTTGAAGGGATTGCTGCCAAAAGCTGAACAGGGATGTAGAGGGAGAATCTTCTTTGTTGATTTATAGGGGGAGAACATCCATAGGAGATTTGGAGGAATCTCCTATGGCTTTTATGTTTTCCTGGAGTAGCTACCAATATTCACTCTTGGAGAGGATGCTGAGTGATATGGACCTTTGGTCTTGCTCCCTTACAGTCTTGCTTTGTCCTACATGACTCTTCCTTGACTGTAGAAATCCAGCCTCACTAATTGCTTTCCAAGAACCTTTTCTGGAAAGCAGTGCCTGTAGTTATAAGGACAGTCCGATTTCCCACCTTCCTGTGGCTTTTGGCATCTTTGATGTAAGCTTGGGCAAGACAGACTGGGATTATGATAGGTCAAGTTTATGAGATCTTTGCTCATAGCTCTTCACACAGCTTCTCCCTTACCCCTGAGTTTTTACTACTTAAAATTCAATGTTGCTACTATATAGGAAGGGAGAGAGGAGCAGGCACTGTTGCCCATCATTGCATTCCTCCACTATCACAGCTGAGGTTTGTTACAACTCCTTCCTCCCAGGGAGATGCTTAAGTTTCTACCTGTTAATTATTACATCTTTCACAAGTTGACTATAAAACCACTCATGTAGCAGGGAAAGAGGATGCAGTGCAGGGATAAAGATGAACCCTGAACCAGAACCACTGGACTGCACTGCTGCCACCCACAAACCCAATCTGAAAAAATACTGATTTGAGTAGGAGCTGTACCCCTCAGCTATACCATCACCTCAGGCTGCCTGAGACACCTGCACAGGGAACGCCTGTGGAGGGTCAGAGCATGGACAGTGTATACTTCCCTACCATAGTCTTCAGAATATTTTGTACTGGTAATTGTTATTAAAAACAAAACCAAAAAAAAAAAAAAAAACCCAAAAAAAAACCCCAAAAACACAGAAAAGGAAAAAAAAAAGTAACAAGAAATTAGAGGAATTTCAACAAAGCAGTTCTGTGAGGAAAATTGGTTCTGAGAAAGGTCTCTAAACACATTTTTATTAACAAACCTTCTTGCTCAGCACTGGCAGCTGTGGAAATCCTGTGTGGCTGCCAGCACACCCAGCGAGCCTCCCAGCAGTGGATGACCACAGTCCGGCTGAAACATACGCGCTGGGTACATTACGCTTCTGCCAGAGATGTGCTCTCAGTTGCCCCTCACCACTCTCATTCGCTGAAGCCCTTGGACCGTGATGGAGATTGAATTTCCTGAGTGACCTCCCTGCCGCTAGGGAAGAAAGGGGAGCTGCAGCTCGGTGGAGGTTCAGGTTTCACAAGTCTTCCCGATTCGGATGGGGTTTTTGCTGCTGAGCTGGTTCAATATCAACTTATCCCAGTGTTGCAAAAGCCAGTGAGGGTGGGAAGGGGCTGCTGGCAGTGCTGGAGCCTGCGGGAAGGGCTCAGAAGGCCATCATGGGCACCCATCAAACTCGCTGCTTTTCTAGCACGCACTGCTGCAATCCAGGAGCCCGTCAAGCCCGAATGTGCTAATGTGCCAGAAATTAACTGGGTGCAAAGCAGAGGATACACATGCTTGTATAAGCAAGCACAGCTCGGGCTTTGCAGAGCTGCTGACCCTGCTATGAGCGCAAGGCTCACCTGCGGCTCTGCCCTGGCAGCACAGCCTGCCCCAGCAGGGACCCCTGCACCTTGCTGGGAGGGCACATGAGGAGAAGCTATTTTCAGCTGATGTGGCAAGCCAGCTTAATGCCGGTGGGGGTGACACTTCTCACCTCCTCAGACTGGCTTGTGCTGAGGGTTTTCCAAAAATCAGCATTTAAAAGGCAAATCAGTTGCAGCTGCTGTTGGGGAGGGAGGGGAAGGGTGTCACGTACCCATTAGCTCTCTGTCCTTTCTTACTGTCAGAAAAATGGGGCAGAAGCCAGACAGAGCCACCTGGAGCTGTAATTCTCCAGCAAAGAGGACACAGGCTGCCTGATGTGATCTTTGTGCCTCTGCCACCCTCCTGCTCCTCCCAGGCCAGAACAAATTACTTTAAAAAATACTGCAATGTTTTGTGATGTGACTCAATCTTCCAACTCCTGCAGCTGAGGAGACAATGTCAACCTCACCTAATGCAAAGAGATCCTTATTCCTTCTTGCCTCAAGTAGCTGTCTTAACACCTCTGAGTGCCACTAACCTTCAGCCTTAACATCATTCTAGCAGTGGATAACATGATCAGTATGGTCCTCAGCAGACATACACAGAGGAACACGCACGCCCAGTGGCAGCTGCAGCTGTAGCCTTTTGGCCGACGGTCCCTCCACGCTGCCCCTCAAGCTGTGACGTGCCCTGGGAAACCAGCACCCCTCAGCTGAAGAGCTGCAGGAACACTATTGCTTTGGCACCTCTGGGTTACAGGCATGGCCCCTCGCCATACCCTTTTCCCCCTATGGCCCAGCACCATGGCTGTGCTTCCCCCGCAGGCTGGCGGCTCTTGTGTCACAGCCCAGGCAGACCTACCAAACAGATTTACACGCCCAAATGAACAGCTGAAAACACCCAGCTGAGCTGTTGACCAGAAAATGGATCAACAGGAAGTAACTAAATAAAAACAAAACATGTTATTTGAAGTCCTGTGAGGTATTGTCCTGAACTAACTCTTATCATGTCTAAGTGCTGAACCGTTGTTTTGGGTAGTCTGAAGCCTGAGGTACTGGGGAGCAAAGACTCCAACCTTTCTGAACTGCCAGAGGAGCTCATCCACTGGGGTGGCTGTGCCCACTGTCCCCATCCATGCCTGACATGGAGAGCTTTATCCCTTCCTTCTTTTTTTTTTGGCAGATCACTCTTTTGTTTATGCACTTCCCCAGTTTACCAGCACCCTTGGTGTTGTTTCCCTTCACCTGACTCCAGGGAGGAGTTTTGCCAGGCTCTTTGCTAAAGTAAAGGTAGTTACAGATACTCATGAAGCTCCATCCATCCCTGGGGGTTTGCTGAGGAGGGGGCCCTGATTTTGGCCTTTTGACTCTGGCTTGGTCTCTTTTATGTGATTTGGGATGCTCTGTGAGATGTACATTTGGGACCTGCCATAGCAGGAAGGTGAGGATGCTTTCTTCACCAAACAAGGGCCTCTGGAGGCTGCTTGGGATGTCCTCAGCCTTTCTGCACATACAGCACCATTGCAGGAAAGCAGGTGTCTCTGAGCCACCCTCACAGGAGACCTCGAGGCTACACAGGAGGCCCCAGCCTCCTGAGATGATTCAGATAGCTGTTCACATATGCATGCACAGGAAACACGCCCTGAAGGATGCGAGGTTATACGCACCCTACAAGCTACCAGCAATAGTCTCCACCAGCAGCACCTACATACCAAGCGATGCTCTCCCTTTTCTGCAAAACCAGAGAGGTCAGCAATCCTTGATCCCCGGCAGGGCAAGGCCTGTCAAGCCCGCTGTCTCTCTGTGCGGGGAGAGTCAGGGAGGCAGGGAGCAGCTGAGCTTTAGCAGGCTCCATGCTTCCCCCTGGGCGGCAGGAATCTCGCACCCCCCACCAAGCCCTGCAGCTCACCGCTCACGCCACAACCAGCCGTGACAGCCACCGTGCTTAGACTGCGCAGCCGCCTCTCCCTGTGGCCTAAACCCCTCCCTGCCTGAGCTCAAGGAGCTGGTTTGTGCCTGGTGGAAAGTCCCCAGGACAGCGCTAGGCCCCTGCAGAGCACCTTCCCCAGCCCTCAGCAGCAAAAAGGCTCCGTCACCTAATATTTCCCTCTCCAACTGGAACTACGGTCCAAAAAAAAAAAAAGCCAAGCAGGGAGAGAAGGCAATACCTGGTGAGGAGGAGGCCCCCAGTCCTACCCGGAAGAGTCACCTTCCTGAGAAGTGTGGGGAAGTGGCGTGGGAGAGGACGGGGTGCACTGCCGGGGCGGGGGGTGCACACAGGGGCTGCCGGCAGCGCCTCTTCCCCAGAGCTGCCTCCCGAGTTGTGTCTCTCTGCTAATGAAGGAACTGTTTGTGCCTGGGCAAAGGCCGCAGCCAGCATTGGCACCTTTCCCAGCAGAGCTGGGCAGCCACACGTTGACACGGCCGGAGCCATGCCCTTCTCTGCCTGCCGGTAACTTTTTTCCTTGGTGATTTCCCCAGTGTGCTCCAGGGGAGGCTCAAGAGGCCTCACTGTCCTGCACAGAATATATTGTCTTTTTTCCCCCTCTTATAAATAAGTAATTATGTTCTGAATGTTTCTGAAGCTGCCTTAAGATTGCCACAGTGCTTGAGCAGCTGTGCTAGCAGTTGGTATGGCAATAACACAGCATGTCTGTGGGCCTGGTCATTTCAGTCATCACAGGTCGGTGAAGAATGAGTCCCTGCTACCACAAATGCCTGAGGAGCACATCCAGGCAGGACTGTTCAGGTTAACCTTTTTCAGCAGAAAAAACAGAAGTTTGTCACAAACAAACCTGTCTGCAAGATCACTAGGATGAAATTGCACACCGGGGTTCCTTGGCTCCAGGGCATTTTGGCTAATATTTGACAACCTGAGCATTCATCCCTGCATCAGGACAGTGTTTGCAGACCATTCCCCTCCAGCCCTGCCAAAGAGCATTTGCCATGGATCTTCCAAGCAGGTGCCTTTTCTTTGTAGCCATTTAAATGCAGACTATCAGCCACCCAAAGGGCATCTGTACATACAGCAACAGCATGCACAATGCGCCACCAGCTGTTCTCTCCTCCCTGTCTAGCTGTGTTCTCGAATGGTAAAACTAAAGCCAAGATATATTACTTGATATGTAATCACTAACTTTTTTAGATGCATAATTTTTAGGTTGGTTTTTTTTCCCTTTAACAGTGAAAGGAACAAGGAAAAATTCTGCCAAAATTATAGTATAGCTTGTTTTTTCAGTGTTCTGAAAAAAGGGTATTGAGTAAGACAGGAGACGAGGCAGAAGAACGGAGAAGGTTTGCTTGCTTAGAAATTGTTGATGGACGTGGTGTATTGATTATAAAATGGACACTATTCTGTGTCATTGCAGGATATCTGCAGTATCTTTGGAAAGGATCCTTTCACATATGGAAATCTCCTTCAAATATAGAGGTCACAGTTCCAGCTAAGATTAAAATTGCCTGATATTTCTCCTGAGATTCTACTTCACATTGCTTATAACTTCACTAAATTTTAATTATTTGGATTGAAATTTTCTGTGTTGGATGCTTGTACAAGGTTGAATGTTCCAGGGAATTCCCAGTGTGTCTCTTCCAGAGAATGAGACTCAGAAAGTGCAAGATGGTTTGGGATACCAACTCTTACAGTAATTTCATTGAGAAACTCTTACTCTTCCATAGGCTAAAGTATATTGGAAGGGTGAACACACTGTGTTTTGCTAAAGTGCCCATAACTAAGGTACACCGTATTTTAGGATGAAGAAAAAGCCTTGTTTGTCCTTTCTGTGTAATCTAGATGTGTGACTTCCTACCACAAATGGTTTTTTATCCGTGTAGGCATCTATAAAGGGAAACAATTTCAACTCTTTAGTGCTGCCATTGTTTTTTTTACCTCTGCTCTTCCGTAAAATGAACAGCACAATATAGAGCCTCTTTGGTCTAACTTGCAGAGCCCTGATTAACTGAAGATCAGCCATTCTGTACTGAGGCCTTCAAGATATGAGAAGCTTTTTGCTAAAGATGTTGGTTCTCGCTTGTGAAAGATGGGAAGAAGCACAAGGACAGACAAGCAGCTCTGCATAACAGCCCAACTGCCAAAGACACCCTGGATATTTGTGTATATATTCTTCACCGTATTGTGCAAAGCATGTAATTTTGAACTAACAAATAATTGGCTAAATAGTATTCCATCATTCACCTCTTCTTATTTCGAGGATACTCCTGGCGAAATCTGCGATAGTGGCTATTGTATCCTTTGACTGAGTACAAGTCATGATTTGGTCACTCAGGAAGGGAGTGCCAGCCTTCTGGCATAGAACACACAGAGAACCCAGATCGTACTTGGGGCTGTTTCTGAACAATGACTGGCAGCAGTATCCCAGCACACCACCAACCCAGCTCGAGCAGTGCTTAAGAAAGTGTTTCCTTTTACCTTAGCATTCCCTTTGCTTTGTGTATCCTCTTGAATAGAGCAGTAACAGTAAGCAGAAATGACCTCTGTGAACACAGCAGTGCTGACTGATTTCTGATCTTATGAATGACGTGGACCCTTTCTCTGCCACTTCTTTAACCAGGTCAAAAATCGAGTCAAGCACCAGTGTCCACAGCAAGTTATCATTTCAGCAAAGAGGTTAAGCTGCTCCTCATTTTGCTGTTTTCCCATGTTATTTACTTACTTCTTGGGGAATTCTCACAATACGAGGAAGATACCAGCAGTACTGACATTCCTACGAAAAGCTTTGTGAAAATATTTACTGAGATTGCCCATTTATCACTGGGGGGGTTTTGCTATGTTAATGACCACCTCAGTCAAAATCGCTTTTCATTTATCACTGGCAGTAAGACTGTGGAGAGAATCTTCACAAGGATTACCCCTTGGTGCTGTTTCTTCTTATTCTTGTACAAGTCAGTTCATCTCCACATGGAACATTATGAGGCAACGTTAATAACTAAATGCTTGTGAGCACTCCAGGGGTGGATCCTACTCATCTTCAACAAACACACAAGCAGTATCCAATCCTGTGTGCTAGACAGGAATGCAGAGATAGAAGAGTTAGTTTGTCACCAAATGAGATATTCTCCATTACTTCTGATTATTCATAAACCTAGGTTAGTAATTATTTGAAATAGCTGGTTTTGTGTACAAACCTCTCTGCAATCATTTATATGTATCAGTCATATGAAAAAAAGGATACTTCCCCATTTGAGGTACATACTTTTTAGGCTTGATTTTTCTCAGCTTGACTGAACTCAGTGCTCTTGAAATCAGTATATCAGGGATGACTCAAATTTCTCAACTTTAACAAACAAATATTTGAACCATTCACTATGGTTACTTTCAGGGAGGAACCTGAATCACCTGGCAAGGACATACAAAGCCGTTAAAACACGAATGATGAAGCCAAGTGATGGGTGTAGCTTGATCAGAAAATGTAGGATTAATAAAATATGCATGGATAATTGAGTAATTTGCACTAATTTAAAATTTAAGGGAAGTGGAAAATAGGTTACTGAGAAGGGCTGAGGGGACAAATCACAAGGAATAGGGCTATAAATTGCTGCAGTTCTCATTTTCCTTGCACTCTCTGCTCACTCCAGTTCCTGAGTAAGGAAGTTACCGTTTGGTTTCATATCCACTGAACACCAAGTGGTTACAAGTTACATTGTTTTGTCACTCCTATAGTCACCTACTCTCTTCTGATCAACTCATACCCATTGTAGAATATCTGCAGCTATTTTTGTCACTACTGAATGTGCCTTAGGGACTACTGCTCCAGCCCGCGTATACAAATAAAGGCAAAAAAGAACCATATTCTTCCTGCAACTGAAATGAAAAACATGACACATTTTTAATGCACATTTTGTCATAGTCATCATCTAACACATTACCCAAACCTTCGTTTACACATGCACACGTAGACAGGGGAAAGACACACACATGATACTTTCCAGCCTAAACCATGGGATCTCTGTGGAATACCGAAGCACCAGCCCAGCTCCTACAAGGGAGCATGTACCAAACCAAGAGTTGGTGATAGGAATTCATTACATTTCATTAAGGTGTAAAGATTAAATAACATGTGCTTGACTTTATTCTTGCACATAATTGCAGATAAGTACACATTAAAAAAAACATTAACATATATTGTATTAGATCCACATATTCTGGGCAAACAAACTCATTCCTGTGAGTACATACTCCCCCATGTTATCAAAAGGCATACTCCACCTGCTACAGAATCTTGTACAAAATTATTAGGTTACCAGTAGATAGATGTGCTTTAATCTTTCTTCATGAGAGATATAACAATGCAGATACTGCTTCACTGCATTTACTGGATTTTTTTCTGATAGAATGAACTCGTCCTTCTGTCAACACTGATTTTTTTTTTTTTAATCTTTGAGTTTCATTTCTCCCCTATGAATCTGTTCTGGGATTCAGACAAGCATCTTTAAAATCTCTGTAAATGGCATACACTCCTTTTTGCAGCCACAAATGCCCTTCTGGCATCATGCCTCCATGGCACAAGTGACCTCACCTTTTTATAAGCCCTCGCAAAAGGCACCCACAGGCCTTGCATGGTGCTGAGCCCAATGCTGTGGAGGCTTCCTAAGTGACTGTACCCGAGGAGTTGGTAAAAATAAGCTGTGAAAGACACAGGAGAATGCCAAGAAGTCCTCCACTCCATCCCTGAGCTGGGATGTCAGACCATCTTCTGTTCCCACAGATCCATTACACAAAAACCCTCAGCCTTCAGGCAGGATTCACCCCCTTGTTCAGGCATTCAGGGTACCAACCTTTAACAGACTGTGTATCTTTTGAATAGTTTTTTTTCTTTTCTACTTAGTTATTTAAACTATGGAAAATTGCACAAATAAACTGAAGTGAGCCGTTAAAGCAGAAAAGACATCTTTTCACATAGTTTTAAAATACAGATTCAAAATATCAAACACATTTACTTACTATTTTCCCTTAGTTATCATTAAACTAATGATAATTGTTCTCAATCCCAGATTTAACCCAGAGTAAGTCCTTAACAAACTGCAAGACTGTCTACTAAAATATGATATAAAATTTGGGACAAAAACATTTGTCCTTGTGCAATAGTGACCAGCAGTTAAGACAGATAAGAATTCTAATCCAGTATCTCATAAAACCATTATGTAACTTGAGAGATATTGATCAGCACAATAAATTTGCACTAAGATAGAGAAGACAAATACAAACCTAAAAGAACTTAAGGACTCAGGTAAGAAACTATGAAAAGTGATTCTTTTTATGAGCAAAGAAAGGGAAATACGCCCCACAAGAACAGAAGTATTTGTTCCCAAACTCAGTGCTGTCTTGCGAGAGGATTTAGGTAATCCATGATTATTTAAGTGAAAGAAAACAAGTCACCCTGTCTATGCTACATTTATAATGTATGACTAGTGTTAAACATATTTTTGTCCATATCGAAAAAACAAGCAAACAGAAATGCTAGATACATATCGACACATGCTATTTCCTTTTTTACAGTAATATGCTTCCTCAGGTTAAAGAACAGGATACCCCAAGGCATCCTCTAAACTCTTCATGCATAAAACCACAAAAGGTGTACTTGTAGATCAATAAACTTTTTCTCTCCAGTGAAAAAAGTAACCTCATTAGTTCAGGGAAATTCAGGTCTCATTTGAATCATAGACCAAATACCAGCTGACTTCAGTCACAGGAGGAACTCAAGCTACACTGTGTTTTAGAATCATTGAATTGTAGTCTGTAAGCATTGCTCAGTCATTGTGCATTTAAATTTTGGGGTTTTTTTCTTTACCTTATAAATACCAATTACAGATGACCAGGTCCTGAGTTTGTCAAGGCAAATAAACACAGAGCATGCATTGACTGTTCTTAGCAGGGCAATCCTCAAATCAGTTATTCAATTGTCCTTTAGTACCTTGTTCGAAATAGACTGTACTGTCCCCAGCACTCAAGACTAAGGACTTTAAGATAGGACCTTGTACTAATAAAAGAGGGAGTATCTGTGTGTAAGAACCTCAAAATAATGCAATTACTTGGAGCTCTGTGTGGGGGCAGGGTGGCTGTAATGTCAGACAGTACCAGTTTAACTCCTTGTGAGGTGTATTGCATGACATTTTCTTTTTTAGCATGGATAAATCCTTGATTAAGGCAGGGCATGCAGGGTTTGGCAACAGATCCTGCAGATATGGAGAGCTGTTCTGCCCTGGGAAGTGGAGGGGGATCTGAAAGCAGTGGAAGAATACTAGGTCTGCTCTTCAGCAAAATAAAAAGCCACAGCATGTGAGTAATCCTATCTTTAGTCATCAAAGTACATATTCAAGTTGTTGCCTGAATAATGATGCGATTACTCACCCGGGTAAGGTTAAGCACATGCTTTTGCTGAACTAATATATCTGGACAGAAGCCATAGCATTCTATGCAGTTCTCTTTGGAGGTTTTCTCTGCAAATACCAGAACACCCACAGAACTGAAGGGAGCATAGAGATTCCCTTCTGCTTTACATGTAATTATCACACAGAAACTCCTCAAACTTAAACTTACTGATTTTTGCTTGCTTCAAAGCATGTTAGTCCTCATATAGGCTATGATTTTGTCCTAATACCAGGAACAAAATGCTATTTGACACTGTAGGACAGCGCAGTGAAGAAAAGAGTATTTTCTAGGGGAATATAAACCATTATTACAATTTCAGAAGTTATTGAAACTATTATGACTATGCAGAAATAACTGAAAAATGTGACCGTTAAGCTCTACAGCATATAGAATATTTATCTACAGCAATAAAGATGTCTTATTTTGAGGTACATGGCAAAGAAGTAAACAAGGAAGACTTGTTTTGATGAGATTGTACCAGCTAGCGTGCGAGTAGGTACCTAAGATGAGAAAAAATCCAATTTCAAACCAGGGATGACAGGGTTCACACAGCCCGGGCAAGAGAGGGCTGTCTGAACCTGGACACGCAGAAGGTTCATGGGCTGCTCCCCTCAAATCAAGGGTGGCCAAGTGAAGAGAATACAGATCCTCAGGCAAGGAAGAAACCCCCAGGGCTGGAGGTAGACTGCAAAATGGGAGGTGGGTCAGAAAGCCATAAAAGTAGCAGCCAGGATGGTGCATTCCTACCTACCAGTTTTCCATGGCCCACAGTCATAAGGCAAAATCACTGCACCAGAAAGTAAGTGTTGATGCACACATAAGGTGTAGCAACAGTGGGACATTTACAGACACTTTGACTAACACTACTGGAGTAACTGGTAGCTCTTCTACTGATCACTGTCCTCAACCTATCATTTTTTAAATTATATTTTTCTAACTGATTTTGTGTGGTATAGAGAAAAAATGAGCTACTGACAGCTGATCTATGGGAAAAATGGTGTGTGGATACCGTGTCTACTAAACATTCATTAATGACGAAGTCCACCTCTGTGCAGAGAGCCTGAATAAGACTCATATGCCATTTATTCTTTTTCACTGACGACTGACAAGGCATTGATGGAGGCATTTGACAAAGTTGCTGGTGTGGCTCTTAAAAGTTATGAAAGGTCTGATGCTAGATCTGAGCTGAAATAAATGAGAAGGGGAGCACAGAAATAACAGTCTGGAATGAATATGACTTTCAAAGGCATCAGACATTTTAGTTTTAGCTAAACTAAAAAGAACTTAGTAAGACAGCGGTAGATCCAGTGAACGTTTTTTTCTAAACCACTAATAAAAATACATTTGCCATTCAACAGAATGAATATACAAACTATTTGCACATTTTGCAAACTTAGTACTATTTTTTCACTCAGAAGCTGTTCTACAGAATACTTTTCCTTTGTTAGCAATGGCACCTTTTCTAGTAGAAAACTTAAAAAAAAAAAAAAGAATAAAGTAGTTTAACTTTAAAATTATTAATATGACTTGGTGCAATGTTAAGGCTTCTCTCTTGAATTATAACTGTTTATCATGTTTTGTAGTCTCAAGACTGTAACTGTCAGTTGCAACAGGATGAAAGCAGCCAGGGCACTTCATGGTGGATTTACAAATGTAACTGCAGAAAATGTGAAGCAAAGAACCAGCATGTTTTTTTACATATGTGTAATCAGGTAAGTTCCAACATTTAGAGTAATCATTCCCACTGGTCACAGCAAGTCAGATAGGTTTTCTAAAGTCTGGGTAAGTTTGACAAGGGATCAAGAAATCCTATCAAATTTTCTGCAGTGCCTCAGTCATGTGGAAAAGGTTTTATATACTTGCTCTATTGAAAAGGCAAAGCTGGATACAAAGTAAAAGGCACAGATATTATAGAACAGTCACATTACTTGAATAAAAAGATCTTATAAATTAGATAATGATTAAAATTGGGAACAGTCATTTTGCTGTTGCTTTATTTCTCAGTGCTGACTTTCTTGACCAAACATCTCTATCTTTTCTAATGCTGCACCACTGTGTGCTGGAGGAATCTTTCCTGAACAGCTTTTCTTGTTTCTTCCCAGTTCTGTAGCTTCCACCAAAGTATTAGTCAATGGCTTTCCCAGTGTTTCTGGAAGCATTACTGTTAATATTCCACTCAGAAGAGCCATGATTCCAACAAGCAACTAGAAGAAATAAACAATAGCTGTAAAGGTAGAAATGTCTTTCAAGTTATGCATATCTTTGATCTTGCTTGATAGTACATTTAAAACAAAGCACAAGGAACTGTAATGTAAAGCAAAGATCCTAAGTCTTAAATGTTGACCGTATAGAAGATCTGCCTTTTTTGTTGCATAAATGAAAGATTATACAGCAGAATTAATGAAGAGCAAGTAAAGCATTTTGTTCACAAGGGATCAATACAGTGCAGGTAGGAATAATCCTGAGGAAATACATATATCTTTATTCAGTATTTCTACTATCAGGTATGTGTTTAAGAACTGATTCTAGGATTGCATACATTTATTTTTACATGCATGTTCATTGAGCTACAATTTCCCTGCCACCTGTAATCTCAATTCACACTCCAGTTCCTGAAGCTATTCCCCCTGTACCTGTGTGCCTGTTCCTCCTGCATGCAGCCAAATCAGAATTTCTCAGTAAGGCTTGTTGGCCTGGAGCCACAGAAGTGCACATCCCTGCTCAGGAGAGCTCTTCAGCAGATAATGAGCTAGCTCTCAAAAGCAGTACTTTGCTAAACTCAGCCTCAAAGAGCTATCAGGGGTGCAGGCATCTACTGACATTTGCACCGGGATGACATCTTGGATTTGTCCATGATGTATATAGTTCCATGACAGCTTACTTCAGTATGAGTCGTACAGGTAGATGCAGAAGCACATACAAGCTCCAGGAGTATCTTTTTTTTCCCCTTCATTTCTGTGCCTTGTTTAATGAGAACAATTTACACTTTCCTCCTCTGAAGTCCAGAACAGCATTAAAGCCCTGACATTCTTCCAATACCCAAATCTGTCTTGATGGAAAAGATTCCACACAGTACATCATGCCTGGCCTCAGTGTTTTTCCATTTTATGACTGTGCACTTTGATAACGTATTATCCTTATCTTGCCCTGTGCTGATTCTCAAGTCTGTCTTGTTTGTTTAATACTTTCTTGCCAAGTGTGAGAGAGAACATTTGGAATTACCACGCCTATGTCTCTCACTCAGAGCTTGCGCCAAGAACTGGCCAGCTACCATCTGCAGCTAAGCCAGACTTTCTCTTTAAGTCAGAAAGGTGCTTTAAAATTGGAATTCTCCACTGTAACCTTGAACGGTGCTATTTTCATGCATATGCACCATGCTGGTTTTGCTTTCTTTCCCCTCCAAAAGAAAAGAACAGCTTGTCCCAAGCACTTTTTTGAGAAGCAGAATTCGCACTGTTGCATACACTTTTTTTGTACTTGTATTAAATATAGAGGCTGACAAAATAAAAAATTAAGCAAAATACTGTTGAATACGACAAACTACAGTGAAAATAAAATAGCTATGCTCTTACCATGAAAAATTTTAAAAAATTCCTAGCAGTACAGAGTGACAAACTGAGGGAAATCTGTGTAGACATATGTATGTGGCAGGAGAGATATTTTAAAATATTTTCCAAAATATTAAAGTCTCACTTCTGAGTGTCAAAACTCTTCTCCACTATTAAAACATGATTTTCTGCCATGGCAGGACAGGATATATTGACACACAGCTGCTATTCCACAGTAACCTCTCTTATGCACATCCTTTAGGCTGTCATAAATTTATATTTGAGAATATCAAAGGCTGTGAAGGATACTGAAGCTTATGGATACCCATACATTTGGCATCTATGAGAACAGGGTCACTACTGATGCGCCACAGAACAAGGTTAAAGCAGCACTGTGTGCTTTGAGTATGTGTGTCTTTGTTTCGGTTAGACATTTAGACACTTTGCATTCTTCTCATGTTTCCCTTCCTCATGAACCTTCCTCTTATTCCCCTGCAAACTCTCACTATTCTGTAAGCGTACAAACCACCATCTTTCCTGCCTTTTCATTTCAGCTCTCTTAACTTTATTCCATCATGTGTTAGTTTTCTTTTTTAAAATGTGAAAGCTGCTGAATGATGACTAATTCAGTATGTTTCCCTTCTCTCTGACCCTACAAAGCATCTTCCAGTACTTCCTATGAAAAATAGAATACGAAACAATTACATCACAGTATATTAACGAAAGGACTTCTCAAAAGTCATCTACCTTTTCAGGGGCAGTCACCACACTTATCAATGACATTGCTCATATTTAATCAAAGCAGGTCTTTTTCAGTCTTATCTTTGCATACTTCTTCATGAGGCATCTAATATAATTTAGCCCTTTGCTTGCTCATAAAAAATGTGTACATTCTGTATGTATGTACAATTTTACATATATAACTCAGCATCAGAAAATGTTCTTCTGATATAGTCAATGAGTTAAATGCTTATGGATTAAAGTGTACTGTTGTACAAAATATTTAAGTATGTTTAAGCTCCACTGAAGTTATTCTGACAGAAGTACCTGATTAAATTCACTGCTTTTTCAAGGTCTTAATTTGAAATCTGACTTTCTGCTTAGTCAAACTCTCAAAGTATTCCCAACACTTCAGTGGAACCAGCAGCTTCTAACAGCTACCACAAAGAACTTCCAAAAAAGATTTACCACCATTTTTCATATGTCCTTCTTCCTACCTGGAGCAACAATTTTAATTTCACAATGGTCTAAGACCAGGACTTAATATATTTAGCCTAGAACAAAAGATAATTTAAATTAAATAACCCTACAAAATAATACTTTTACTTCCGAGAACAAATGATTATTCTAGTCTGCTGTTTATATATATATCTCCACATCTGATATCTCTGAACCAACCTAAAATGTGATCTTACAAAATCCCTACTTAAACAAAAAAAAGGTTAATTTTTGTTCTGAAAATCCAGAAGTATTAGACACAGGATTTGCATTCATTTAACTTTACTGACCTCAGTGGAGTTTTTTTTTCATTTATAGTTTATGGCTTATCTGAGAGAAAAATCAAGTCTCTTAAAAAGCTGCTGTAACATAATTCTTAGCAGTTGAGAAACAGAAATAGGTTGCACATGGAGCAGTGGCTTTACTATAAGTTTCATAAAAAGCTGTCACATGAAAAACATGCTTGGCAAATTATTCAATTTATAGGCATTCAAATGAGGTGTTTGCATTACTCACAGGTGGTGTAACTGTGCATGAGGCAGACTGTCAAACAAACAGCAGTAGTAACTGCTCAACAGTGTGTGGTATATACAATAGAACAACATGATGTATATCAGTTTACTTACAAATGTAATCCATTTAATTTCATTTCCATTCCAAAACACCTAGGTGACCTAAGACCTGTCATGCTATGCTCCAACTCAAGACAAGCCTGTTTAATAAACTGACAAATGTTTTATAATAAGAGCTGATAATGCAAACATACTCACTGTGAACAACCACAGAACTCTACAAATACTCTGGATAATTTTTGTACACTGAGAGTTGCTCACAGCTGAAATAATTCCTTGGTTTATACTGCCATTTGCACTGCTCTCCAGCATGTTTGAGCATTCCCCATCTGTGGTTTAATTGCAGCACTTCTGCCCAGATAAAGCTTATCTCAGCCAGTAAGGGGCAAAACACTGACAAGAGAAAAAGAATGTTCTCCCATGACCACCCTGTTGGGCAAATGTTGCTTCTTCTCTTCTGGAATGATATCTTGGTTTGTGTGGGGCCATTATTAAGAAAGAAAACATTTTTAGGAGCTTGAGGAAATAAGTTAATTTGTGGTCTTCTTCATATCTTAATTTTTATCCAAAACAGCTGAAAGTCATTAATTTAAATAATGAAACAAGTTCTCAATAATTCTCTGAAACCAGTATCTAGCAACTGTAATTCAAGATTTTATAGTTGCAAAATCAAAAGGATACAGTGCCACTTCTTCAGGAAATTCCCATGCAATGGACAAAATGAAAGTAAGAATCCAAGTTAAAGACACATCCCATCACATTTTCACATATAACATTCGTGTGCTAGTCACGGTGAATTCTAAGGGGTTTTTGAAAGAACTCAAACTATTTTAAATCATTACTAAACTCTTATCTACTTAAAGCTTTGACATAAACTTTGGAATTCCACCTGCTTTTACATATAAGGGTATAAATTATCCTACAGGAGAAAAAAGGGATTGAATAGCTGCAGGATTCTTAAGCGGCAAATGCTTCATAACAGAAATATAATGAAGAAATGTGATTCATCTATGAGCAGGAAATACATAAAATCTTTTGTCCAAAATGAATCTAAAGCTACATAATGCAGACAAAATGTCCAATGTCTGTGAAGGAATAGTCCCACCTCTGTTTTCCTGGGGCAACTGTTGGTAGAAGACAAAACCTAATGGTAGCATGAACTGGAGTTACCTATGAGTAGGATGTGCTTCATGAATCCAAGGTTCTGCTGCTTGTTAAAGTCACCGTGAACCTCATCAATATAACATTTGCTTCTCTTTTGCTATTTCATTAATTGTTTTGTTCAGTTCTTGTAAATGAAAAACACAAAAAGGGAGCTTTGAGTCATCTGTGAAGACCAAGTATAGTAAGCATAAGACATTCTGGATCTTTTGGAAGGCTATATCCAAAGATGCAATGTCCCAAGGAAAGTCATGGTAAAGATTAATGAATAATATAAGAAAAAATAGCCACCCGTGCTGAATTCCAAGAATGAACAAACTATGCCTTTGAAAAAGGGTAAGAATAAACCAGGAGCATGGTGAAGAACTGCTAGGCCTACAAAGTAGTACGAACTAAGACACTTCCTAAATGTTACATGGTAGATGAAGCATATTTTTATAGAAAATATTTTTATCAATTTTATACTAGGACTCAGTGCATAAGTATGTTTATGTCTTTCAGCATAAAAACATTTCATAAGATTTCAGTGAATCAAAGTCTCCCTTTTGCTTTAGCTGTGTATTTTTAACAATATGAAGTTATTAATCTTTGAGACTTAAAGTTTAGAACAAGGATAGTTCACTCCATTTCCTTTTCAAAATAAAAGCTCAGCTTTTGGTCCCTGATAAAATAAGCGACACATATGCCTTTTAAAAAACAGAAACTTTCACCACTGAAATAAATACTTACAAGTGGCATGAAAATCCAAACACTTCTCAGATACACACAGAAAGGAGCAACCACACTTCCTACACGGCACATCATGCTTCCACTTCCAACAGCAAGTGATCTACACATAAAATAAAAATTTTGATAAGAATTCTGGCAGATAAAGGAAACAATTAGAAATGCAGAGACACTTAAAACATCAGTAAGACATGTGTCTTTAAGCAACTCTGCTAAGAAGCTATTGCCATGCCAATGTAAATTTATACTGTAGTGAGAATCAGCTGCTTCTATAATTAAGATTAAAAATATAATCATCATTTAGCATAGAAGAAAGGATGAACAACTAGGATTTCTACTAAAGACATAAACAGTGTTTAAGAAAGCATTGAGCATTCTTCTAGTTCCACAGTGAAACCAATCAATGCACACGGAACGAAAAATAAACAAAAATTTATGGTACAGCCAAACACTAGACAACTCTGAAGCATCTGAGGAACTCATCCCATCCCAAGTCTTTCAGACCACCACCACTGATGCCAAGAGATGCTGGATCTTGTGCAGGAGCATAACAAAGGAAAGGAAATAACAGCAAAGTAATTAAAAATACATAACTGTTGAAAGTCCTTACCTTACTATTGTTGGGTACAGTTCTGCTGTGTAGAGATATATAAGGCCAAATGCCACACCTATTGAAAATTTTCCAGCCATATTTGCTAAGATAATTAATATACTGAAATCCTATAGAAAGAGAGCACGAATAAATAAATCACCAGAAAATAACACTTTTCCAAACTTAATTTGAATGCTTCAAAAGTTGTGACCCTCCTTTAAACAGTAAGCAATATTTATTGCTTGCTTTTTTTAAATCGGTTTCAGTAAGTAACTAGTATCCATATCACTTTTTACCAGTCCTGGTTCACTGAAGCCCTGGGAACATTTTACATGTGACTCCAGCAATGATAATGAAACCTGTACTGAAAATACAGAAATTTACCTTAGACTGGCTGCTGCAATTTAAAAACAGCCTTTAATCAACTATATGATTTGGAAAGAAAGACTTAAGAGCCTTTAAAATTAATTTCTACTGTAGGAACACTTTCAACAATACGTGACTAACCTGAGGTATGAACATAATTAAAACACAGATCAGTGCACTTAAAATAAGGAACGGAATGAGTGTGTTTCTCCTTCCCAGTTTGTCCATCCCAATGCAAGCAATGATATAGCAAGGCAACTCCACAGCACCTGTCAGTATGAAATTATTTCATTTTAAGTCATGATTACACATATGCATGTTATAACTCTAACCTCCACTTTCTGAGGATTAATTTAATCTAGGGGGTAATAAATAAGTGAAATCTAGAGATAGCCAGTGTGTTGGGCTAGTTTATTTGTTAACAGAAGGAAGAAAACGTGGTCTAAAATATGGTAGTGAGGGATGGAGAAGGACAAGGGAAATGGGTTTCACAGTGCTGAGCAGCTCCAGTTCTCTTTGGGGTGGAAAATTACAGAAAACAGCAAGGACATGGTTCTGCTTTTATGGCACTGGCACTTCGTTCTCTATTTGCCGCTGCTCTTCTGCTTCAGGTATTTTCACACCAACAGTGTACACGTGTCCACAAGGAATATTGCTAGTGTCACACTGACACACCTCTCAGGATTTGCCAGCTTCCACCTGGACATAGAACCGGAGCTACAGATGCCTCCCCAGCTTCAGCCCAAAATCAGCCCAGTGTAAAAGGCAAGCAAGGTCTCGCCAGGTCTCGTTTTCTGAGTCAGCTCCACAAATACAGAGAGTGAGGTTCCAGCTTACTCTCGTCTCCATTAAAAAAGAGGGCAGCTGCTTACAAACTCCCACTCTTACTCAGATTGCCTCTTCCTAATGCCTCTTTCCAGATGAAAACTTCTGCAGCTCGAAAGGAACTGGCATTTGGCCAGGACTATTCACAAACCCTGGTAAATATGATTTGCTCCCAAACAAATTATATTGAGCCTAAGCCAGTTTAGGCATGTTTTAAACCAACTTGCTCATGAAGAATGCTACTAAGTCCAATGCAAAATCAAGGAAGAACATGAGATACAGTCCTGAACAAATATGCTGTATTCCTTTACTAAACATGTATAGTATGTCAATACACCTATAATATCAGGAAAAAATCTTTTGGGCTTGTGTTGGTAAAAGCAGGTTGCAACTACTCAGTGTTTGTTAGTCTACTAAAATATTTTTGGAAGAGGTGGATATGATGATTTATGCACTGTACTCCACTGTAAACAGTTCAGTTTTCTGTGCAATACTAGCATCCACTCTTCAACACATCGGTCTACCAATACACTATAATACGTGACAACACAGACTTAATTCATGGGAGCCCCAGTCATTCTGTGTGTTTATGTAGATGAACAGTCACATTCCTTTACTGGAGAACTCAGCTGCATAAAGCAAAGCGCATGATTTAATTCTTCTCTGGCTCAGAGCTGAGTGCCTGATCTATAGTCTTCTGAAGTCAATGGAATAGTTCCACTGATTTTAACAAACTTTGGATCAGGTCTTGAATGCACTGAGCTACCTTTATTCACAATTTACATACCAGAGGAAGATTACAACCAGACCAATAAAATTAAAAGAATATTACATCTATATTAAAAATATAGTTTTGAGAAAACTAAAATTACTTTTGCTTCTGATAATTATGAATCTATTTTCTACACAGACAGACTCAATATATCATGACTGTAAGTGATTAAAGGACTGTTTTCCTAGTTTGTGCCCTTAACAGAACTGTGGGGATTTTGTGTTGCTGGTCTACTTCCCTTGGTGTTTGTGTGGATCTGCTATATGCTTGCAGGGCAAAGAGGAGACAAGCAGAATATGGTTTTACAATCACAAAGACAGAGAAGAATTTTGTACACCAACGAATTTTAAGGTTGGTTTCTTTTTTTCAGAAACAGTGAGATTTGAGGTGAATGATATTCCTCCTGTATTAGTCAACTTTATGAAGAGTTAGCAAACTTTTTGAAGAGTTAGCAAACTTTCTGAACAAGGTTCATAACTGAATGAAGAAAGCTTAAAAATTGGCTGTCAAATATACAGACATTTCTAAATGTTATGTTCTAGTTCTGTCATAAGCAGAATAGGGTACAAAAGTATTTACCTATGAGAAAGAGATTTAAATATTCATTGCCTCCTAGATTGACAGAGCTGAGGGAGAAGACGTAGTACCCCAAGCTCCCAGTGAACCAAATCAGCCAGACTGTGATGGTCCTTCTTGCAATGTCCCAGTTACAAAACAGATCTAAGATGTCGTGCTTCTTTGTTGAGGATGTGTCACTGTCACCCATTCTGCCACTGACTAGATCATCTTGTTGGACTGAGCACAGTTCAGAAACTTTGGAGGGATTCCTTACTTTATTCCATCTTGCCATTATATTAATTACTTTTTGTGCATCTTCATATCTTTCCTCTGACAGGAGCCAAAAAGGTGTTTCTGGGAGCATCCAGCAGCACAAGACAAAGGGAAGCGTCGCTATGGAGAGGAATATCTGATAGACCCACCAGGTCCGAACCAAAAATCCCACGAGTGCCACAATCATAATTCCCATAGCAAAAAAAGCATGGACATGCATAGAAGCCCAGGTTCGTGCTTTAATGCCAACAAATTCAGTCACATAAACAAAAGCCACAACCAGATAGCCACTTGAAACCTGGGGGGGTGGGAGAGAGAGAAAAGAAAAAAAAAAAAAAAAAAAGAGTGAGGTTTGTATCTATTCTCCTCGTGCAATAGCCGTAAAACCAAACAGCTAACAGTGTTCCACACTTGCGTATGCTTACTTCCCACCGCAGTGGCATGACCCACACTGACAGAAAAAAGGCCACTCTGAAAACAAATCGGCTGGGGTTCACTCAAACCTTCAGACTGCCCGGACACTGTATTTTAAAATGTGAAGTGATTTTGGATGCTTCTCTGTAGTGGGGGGAGACAGCAAGAGACACCTCAAAAAGAGTCCAATTTGAGTATGTCACTAAGCCCTTCACCTCCAAAAATCAGGCCCCTTAATGACATCACAAACTGGACACTCGGGAAAATGAGGTCCCCTGAAGAGGTTGCTACTTCTGAAAATCTTGACCTTGGTTTTAAAGTAAACTATTAATAATGTGTATGTGAAGGAACAGCAAATTTACTGAGAATTACCTTCCACCCCCTTGTAAATTATCTCATTAAGTCAAATTTTTAAAATTGGAAGAGAATCTCATACATGTGGTTATAGGTTCTCATGCATTACCTAGTGAAAGCAATTACTGGCATGTTCTGCATTATAGTATTTCTTCACTGAATATGTATATTTTATTGAATATATATATATATTTCAATTTCTCTAGCAACAGTCAAACTCTTGGTATCTCAAAACATTTCCAACACAGCTAGAAAATTCAGACTAGAAAATATTCCAGTATATTGTTTTGATTAATCAATCTTCTGGTTAAAAATATTCCAGTTAATCAGTCTCTGATTCTGAATCCACTGAACCTGATAGGAGAGCTGTGCTGATCTCAGTGGCACAGGGCTAGTGCTTTAGACCTCTATCTCACAAATCAGTCCCAGAAGGCAGTTAAAACATACAGAATTGCTCTGGTCAGAGCTTTTTGCTTTTCTATACTACCACAGCCCCTAGCATCAACTGCCAAAGGAGTCAGTAAAGGGACTCCTGTTGATCTCACTGTTCAAGGCTGAAATGCCTATGCATTCCTGTTAGGAATTCCTTCTGAGCTCTAATTAGACAAAGGGAACTCCAGGTGCAAGATCCTGTCTTGACTAATGCACTGGCAGGAATAAAATAAATTATGTGATTATTTTCAAACTTCTAACCTACTTGAAATAAGTTACTTAATTTTTCTTGTGATAGCATTCTAATGTCTTTATGAATATATTTTCTTTATGTAGTTAAAGACTACAAGTATTATACTTCTGGATGTAAAACAGTAATTTAAGATTGGTTACTACATACAAACATTGAATACGTATCTGATATTGGGTATATATCATACATATATATAAAAGTATGTGTATAAATAAACACATATACTAGAATACCTTTAAGTACAGTATAAATATATAGGTGTTAAACATGTCTACCTATGTATTTAGTATTCCAGATATAGCTTAAAAACCCAGAGATGCATGGCAGAGAAAATTTGCATCTCTCCTCCATCACTCAAAATGGTAGAGATAAAAATCGTACGTCTTATAGATTTGTTATTTTAAGAAAAATACACTCAATTTCTAACAATAAGGAGAAATGCAATGGCAGCTGTAATGCAGAATCCAGAGTTTGCTGCTCACGCTTGGTATTTAATTACCAGTCCAGCAGAGGTTGGGATGGAGGAAGTACCAAACACTGCTTCATACAGATGCTTTCTATTAATTCAAAGAGGAAAAGTGCTGTGGTCCAAGAACATTCAGACTCTCCCTGCTCTGCTGAAATAAGTGCAACAGAGGGGGCTTTAGAATAATGAAGTAGGGAAGGAAATAATAACAAAAGAGAGGTTTTCCTGAGAAGGGGTAGGAAATGACACATAAAAAGAGCCAGGGTGTACATTCTTTCTTACCATAGCAAGGAGAAAGCGCGCAATCACAAAACTGTAGTAGTCAAATGTGAAGGCCACCACAATGCCAAATACAAACTGACCAGCACTTGTGAACCATATAACACGCTGTCTTCCCAGTCTGCAAATCACAGCAATAATAAAATTATGAATAAACACACACATTCTATTAAAATACACCTGCAACTCCAGAGAGCCTATCTGGAAGTGAATCTGAAAATACTGTACTTAATACTTACACTCACCACAGTAAATCTGGTTTAATTACCTGTATTAATTTTTCAGTAATTCCAGCTTCCAAGAAAAAGGAAGCTCCTATGGACAAAACTTCCATTCCACAATTCTTGGCTGGAAACAGTGTGCAGAAGCGGGCATTACATATGCCACCTCCAGTTTAACTTCTACATAAGTAATCTGCAAATTTACTGTCTTATTTATGAGGACAATAGGTAAGACTCACTTTTTCAGATATTTTATATTAAGTTGCATTCAGTTAATAATTTCTAACAAAAGTTAGCTGTGATAACACATGCCATCTCTTGTCAAAGTAACAACCAATTAGGATAGCAATGAAAGGCTTCTGTAATATATCTTTGTCCAGTTATTAAAAATCTAATTATCTAACAAATGATCATTACATAGTTCCCCTGAATTTTCTGACTGCATCACAGCACACGTGCATGGATATACAAACAGAAATCCAGGAAGCTAGTATACCAACAGCTAAAAAAATCATGTCAAATAACAGCTTCTCAATAACAACATAGTAATTTCCAGTGTAAAAGAAGGGCATTTAGTAAAAAGGAACTTCCATTTGTTTATCTTCTTCCCGTATCTCACGGAGAAAATATACCAAGTAGAGACAGTTGTCCCTAACTAGTGAGCACATGCTATTAATAGGAAGCTCACCTGAGGAGAAAACCTAGAAATCTGCAGTAGATATACAAGACTCTATTGGGGATTCCTTATATTCTATCTACCAATGTCCTGTAGTACAAAATGCATGGAATAATTTTTCTTCCCTGATAATATTCTCTTGGACTCTTATGATCTACTGCACTGTGAACAGCTTTTTCCAGATGTGGGTATTATGTTTAGACAGAGAGTTCGAGGACTTTCAGGGCTGTGGGCTTGGTTGTCATTTTTTCTCCGTGGGTATTTGGTACTACATTAGAACAACTCGTATTTTGCTCCAACCTTGACATGGAATCATGCACATTTGGTCTCTAATCCCTGCCAGAAGATATCCCGATGAGTCCTAGATGTCGGAGCTCTTCTGTTGGAAAACCTGTTAATTGGGAATGGGGGGAACACACAAACTTATTTCCCACCAACGAGGATGTGTCAGAAAATAATAACTTTCGGATGTAAAATCTACAGTTGTAAATCCGTAACTCAGAATATGTGTATTATCTTAACTGGCTGTTCGTGGGTTTGAATTAACAGAAATGAGAACAATATGATCATAACCTTATAAATCATGCCTGAGTATTAATGAATAAAGCTATGAATGATTTAAAGGGACACAGAACAAAGGCTGGCATTATATTCTGGTTTTGTATTAAATACGGTTTTACAAAACCTTGGATCAGGAGGCAGGATTGATTCCATGTGCTCTAAAAGCCAAATTAAAAGGAGATCATCTTTGCTTTTGCATTCCCATGTTGTAACTGTCAGACTGTATCATTGTGCTAATGAAGGAAAATCAGAAAACACGCCTGGTCTCCTTTTGCTGCTTCTACTGTTAGCTGTGGGATAGAATGTCACCATCCACCTAACAGAGCTGTTAGCCAGCAAGCTCCTTTATAGAAAGAGATAAATAACACTAAACCAGCCTTCAAACCAAAACACAGGCACATAAATTGCCTGAGACAAAACCAAGCACAACAGTAGCTTAGGCGTTTGACTCTCATATGGACAGAGGGGCACAGCTGGGCGTTCTTCTGAGGTAGGAATACGTGTGTTTGTGCTGAGAAAGAAAACCAAGAGAAGCAGCAGGATATAGACGTACATCCTCAATCTCACTATTTCTTCTGAGTCCAGCTCTGAAGTTGGATCTCAGTGTGTGATATCTGAGATAACATCCAAGGAGGAAGTGTTGGAGGGGAGTGGGCTGAAGAACAGCCGTGGCACCATGAGCAAGGGACTGCTTGGGTTCAGTCCCTCCATGGACTGACTCTCCTCATGCTCAGGCAGAACTTGTTACGTGCTGGTAAATAACCAAAACTACAGCACTGCTCACTGACCACCATTTTTCCTCCTATCTGGACTAACTTTCAAGAGACTGAAGTTTAAGCTAAACATTGGACAGCAAGGCAAAATAGTGTATGGGTGTTTATTTTAAGAATGTGGGACCTGATCAAACCCTCAAAACTTTGCATCAGCCCCACAGAGATGTATTCATGACAAAGGTTAGGAAATTTGTAATTTTAAAATACGTGATTTTTAACTTTCCAGTAGGTCTTCATCTGTTTAGCATATCCAGAAATAAAAATATATGTTTCCATGAGGAATCTCTCCTTATGGAAAATGAAGTGAACTACTCCCAGGTTTTACTGTTGCTATTACTACTAACTATTGCTATCCTTTTTAAACAATAAAAAAATAATCTACAGGCAGATACTAGCTGCTCAGGGCAATTTGAGGGATCAAGGCCTAGAACAATGAATGATATAAAGTAGGAAAAAAACTCTAACAGCAAATGATTTGTGAATACACTTTAAAATTAGTACTTCCTATCAGAAAAATAAATTGAGTTAACCACATCCTTGAATAAAACAATATCCAAACCTCCTGAATTGTGAATACATAATTATGAATATACAATGAATGAAAAAAAGAAACAGGTAGATACATGTGGAGTTACTGCAGTCTGAAGCTACAATTTTCAGAGGATGTCACTTTACCTGTCAGCAATGTCACCAAAAATCACTGCTCCAATCAAGACTCCAAGCATGAATGTAGGCTGGATTAATTTTGCAAGCCATTCTCGGTCACAGACCAGATCCCATTGTGTAACAACAGTGCTCCTCCACTTTCTATCATCATAGAGAAATCCATCAGAACAAGAAAATACGGACTTGTTGCCTCTGTATTCATATGCCAGACTCAAACTGACTTCTCGTTTGGATCTGCTGCATTGATTAAGTTCCCAAATTTCTCCATTTTCCAGCTGGACTACAATGTAATTTTCTGTTGATGTCCATAGCATCCAGATGTCCTCTATACTTGATTCAGAGGAGTTGTAGAAAAGAACACTACTCACATTTCCAGGGATCCCACATACAAAGTTAGGAGTAACAGCCATGAACACAGATGCTAAGTAATGGATACCACATGACATAGCTTGAAACACAGATGCAAAATAAACACATGCTTGAAATCTGCAAAGGGAAAGAAAAAGGTTTCCTGAAGAAAAGCCCTCTATATATGAAAAAAAAATCAACATCATTATTTTGCTAGGAGCAGTAAATGGAGGCATCATTAAAGTGTCTAGTGCTTCGTTACACAGTGCTGCTTCAATATTAGCTAAGCCCTGCAAGGATCGAAAGGTGAGAAAAGATCCATAGCAGAAGTAATCTATTATCAGGAAATAAATGCTGCTCTTAGTCATGTGTTAAGTCATACACAGAGGAGACCATTTAAAAAGAAACAATTCTGAACTTAAGCACTTTGTTTGAAGCAACTTTCCACCCTCCAACTCTGTGTAGTACATCCCTTCAAAACAAGGTCCCAGATTAGTGGAATGGTTAGAAAAACCAAAATGTCGCAACCTCAGGTTCTGAGGGATAGAAATATGCACATCAAATAAAACAAACCAAACACATTACGCCCTTCATTTCACCTAACTGTATCTGTATAACTGTCTTCCACCTATCTTCCATCTCTTGTCTCCCAAAGACAAAGAGAGAATACATGTAGACACATGTAGAGGAAGATAGAATCTGAACAGTGTGAAATATTTTGTACCAAAACATAGCTGTAACCTGGGTTGGGTTTTGGCTTAAATGAGGTGTGCAGTTATCCATTACAGAATTGTATCATAAAGCAAACATGGTAAAAGAGTGTTTTATGCATAGCCTGAATTTTGGCATTTTAACAGATTTTTAAAACATGCTTGAGATGCAAGTAAATCTTAGTATTTAAATTGCACATATATTCTGAATTTCAAAAGACTTTCAATAAACTCTAGTATCACTCACTACAAATTCTAGACAGTTTCTGAAAATCTAAGCATAAGGAGTCTTTTCCTCAATTAAATGTTAAAATTACGCACATAATTAGTACAACATCTGTTCAGAAAAAACAACACGGCTTTGGTTTCTCCTCCACTTTTTATTTCCTGAAGGCTGATCAACCGCACTAATTTGAAGAAACATTAAATGAGCTTCTATACATACATCCTTACATCAGTAGGTGGTGGGCCTTGATAGTATAAAAAAAAAAAAAAAAAAAAAGCAGCTTGTTTTTAAATGATCAGAGGCTATCTCTGCTGAAGTTATAGGAAATGATGCCTAAAAACCAACTGTCTTGAAATGTCTTGTGGGAAAAATCAGAACAATGTTAATCCCTGTAACAAATGTGACTTCTAGATCACTCATCTTCAAAATGTATCTAATCTAGCCTTGAATTCCAGTAACAAAGACTGCAACAGAACCTCGCCTAGGACTTTTAAATCATTTATCATCCCAATTTCTAATTAATTTATAAATTATCTATAACCAAAGTATTTAAATAGAATTTGCTGGATACATTGTCTTAATGTCCACGTAACCTTTCCACTTACAAAGCTGGCTTGTATAATGAAACTCTGTTCACCATCCTCATTCTCTTGTGATTCTTATTTCTTTCCTTGGTAAATGTAAACCCAGTTGCCTGTCCTGTCTTTGCAATGGCATGGTTGCTGTTCAGATGCATCACTTTTTATTCCCCTTTCTCTTGACAACAGCTCTATTGACTTTTCCATAGCAGTCTGAGGAGAAGGCTGAACTGCTAAACCCACCATGGCAGCTCAAAAGCTGGCTCCACTTCCCTCTTGAAGATGCCGCAAGGCATTCCTGACACATCTGCTGTGCTGCTCTTTCCCAAAAAATCCTTGTGAGAGATATGGTCAAGAGAAATTGAACATAACCACAGCACCCCTTAAGCCTATCAATCCCCTCTCAAGAGAACAGCTTCTTGAGGACTAAGTTGCTAGCCACAAATCAAAGCAAGGCTAAAATGACTCTGAAAGGCTTTGGTCTATCTTGGACCACAAAGAAACAAAAGTTATTCTGAAACACAACCTTTGTCCCCCTATTCATGCAGAGAGATATGGTCAACAACACTTTTTAGTTCCTCTTCTCTAGTTTCATTTTAACTGTTCCCATCAAAAGATGCAAACTCATTTTTAAAATAGCAGAGCAAGACCAAATTCAACAACCCAGGCTATTGTTGCAGTATGCAGAATGACTGACATCAGGACTAGAAGACCTCTAGCAAATTAGCAAATTAAATCCCTAGAAGCTGTGCAGATACATCTTCTACTAGCTAATAGAAAGTGTCATAGGAACCAGGATCCCCAGTATTTGCAGTACCTGTCATTACACATCACTAAATTGCAGTGTCAGATAGCCCAGTTGGCATTTCACAGACAGAGGAAGAATGAAATAATTTCACACTCCCATACATTCTTCTTGAGTTTCCTAATTAGTTCTCACAGTACAAGAAATATCAGCTTCATCATTTCTCTTCTGCCCAGAGTAGCGTGAGCAGGAAAAATGTATTTATGCCCTTTCCTGCTGGAGAGGCTTGAACGAAGGTAACTTGTAAGGATATGGACTGAGAAGAGGGCATGAACCAATTCACTACATTATTTTTAAAAACTCAAATCCCAAGAGCATCACCAGGGCTATGATTTGGATCAGCTCTAGCTAATATCTGCACTAACTGCTCCCTTGAGAATTTTATCTTCTCTCTTCCTAAACACCTCTTGTGATCATACTTCAGTAACCACTTTGACAGACTGCTCCACTGTCAAATCTTTCTATTGGAAAGTTTCTCATTAAATCCAATCTCGATGTCCCCTTTTCCAGTGTAAGACTATTAGCAGCTTATAAAACATCCTTGTGCAACCTTGAATAGATCTTCCTTGTCTTTCATCACTTTGCTGTACAGAACAGTTATCCCCCTCCAGTTACTTTCCAAAATTGTATTAATTACAGTCTCTTATCCTCTCCTCATTTTTCCTTTGTGCCCTGCAGAACAGCTTTCATCTCTATAAAGGATTTATTTTAAAGAAATATCTGTGTCATGCCATATTTCACCCATCGTTCAAGGGTTTAATTTAGAACTAGATGTAACTGATCCTTGTAAAACTGTTTTTCCGTTTTCAGTGTTATGAAAATCACAAAGGAATCCACTCTAGTATCATTGTTTTTCTTACCTAATTTGCAGCACCTATGCTAAGCAAACACAAAAAGTCAAACAGAATGCCAGACACATATTAATAGACATAATTTATACTGTTTATTACTTCATTTAAGAACAGGAAAACCTGTTTTTACAGCAAAATGGCTGTGTTGTTGCAAAATCCTGCAGGATGGATTGCACTGCAGTTTTTAACCTCTAACTGCTCAATAAAAATGCCAAGGGGCAGGCAGAGGGAGCAGGAAGAGGGGAAAAGGCCTGATGTGAAGTTAGAAAAGTGTTTGGCAGCACCGGTGGCTGAAGGCATCCCATACCACACTAACAGGCTGCTCCCTTGCCCGTAAAAACTAGCTACGGCTCCCTCCAGTAAAATTCCACAGTGGGCTGGCTAAGCCTCTCTCTGTATATATACATAAAAAACACACAAAAAGTATTCTGAAAGCCCTCTTTACTGCGAAGGCAAAATTCATTGCCGCCTACGGTAGTGTTGTAACAGCATCCCCACTGATGCTAGATTGAAAAGCCCAACCTTATGAGCTGCTGAGAATCTCCTGTGGGTCAGAAGAGCTTATCTTCCAGAAAGACCAGTAGTGTAGAGGTCAGGAAGTTCATTAACTTAAGTAATTACCAAAAAGGCATTAATTAGGCCGTTAGTGACAACATACAGAAAGCATGAAAAGTATGTTGGGAGGATGATATGCGGGATGCGAGAATACTATAGATAAAGTAGATACTATAGAACTTTGCTTCCCCAAATGGCTGAACATTGAAAAGGGACAGAGCAAGTCACAGGTCCAGCCTCATGGTAGACACAGGTTTGCGGGAATAGAGATTGGGGCAGCAGAGAGTGCTGAGCGAGGAGGAACATAAAGCTGCTGCCTGCTCTATTGCTAGCCTGGGATCCCTCCCTTTGGACCTCTGGGTGCGTGAGTTTTGTCTCAGCCCTCTGGCTGTGGCCATGTGAATTCTCCTCGCCAGCCTTAAAACCCTGGGGCTGCTTCTCATCCCGTGCTCGTGTGAAGGCCGAGCAGCTTCTCCTCTTTGCAGGAGGACTTGGTACTGGGGGAGCCTGGAGCAGCCCCTGCAGCAGCCCCTGCAGCAGGCCGTGCTGGGGGTCACAGCAGAACATAGACAAGTCACAGACTTCACTGACCCTGAGGCACGGGGTAAAGTCTATGATGTCCTTGCTACCTACTGTAAATTATTAACTTTTTTTCCTGAATTCTTAATTTAAGAACACCAGACTGATAAGGAACTCCTTTATTACTAAGCTTAAATATCTCTATTGCAGGCAAACATGCAATATAATCCTTTTAGTAACCTCACCAAACTCCATTTTAAAAGTTAAATTTCCATGAATAAAGACATACTGATGCTCATGCATCAAAATTTTGGTAAGAAAATACCATCATCTCAGAAAGGACAGGTTTTGGTAAGGGTACTTTATATGCCAGTTATCTTCACATACACACATCAGATTACATATTATTATTGCAAACAGTAGTTTCTAATAACCTATTTTACAGATTTTTTCCTTTTTAAAAAACAGAGACTTTTTGCATTTTTAAAGATCTGTGAACATGATGACTATCCTAAAAGATATGATAATCTCTCAGTGTTTTTCTTGCCATGGGAGTTGCCATGGGACTTGCAATGGGAGATAATTATTTGGCAAGTACATTTCATCACTCTTGCCAGGAGTGTCAAATATAGGAGTCAAGAAGACTTTGTAGGTTACCGCTTCAGTATGGAGATGCTTAATGAATGCCAGAAGTCAAATGAGCATAAAACTGTCTTCACAAAAGCTTGAGCAAGACACAACATGAAAATGTTCCAGTCTTTCTTAAAAGATTTCTGTGAAATGTCTCCCCAGTTATTATTTTTTTCAGTTTACAGTTTATGGTAAAAAAGACTTTTAAATTTTCTAACTCCTCTGTACAAGTTTTAAGATCTCACCAGTAAGAAAAGCAACTGCTAATATCATAATGTCAGTACCTGAACTGAATAAATATTCTTCCATAAAGACAATAAACTAGATCTCAGACCACTGTAGCTCTGCCTGTCATGACACAACATTTCCGCGGCACTGCCACTGTAACATATTTCCTCCCTTCTTTCCCACTGCTTATTCATCCCCTGAGACATAGTGCACTCTACCCTCAGTTGCAGTGGTACTTTATTTGTGGACCGGCTGTGAATTTTATCTGGGAAACTGATCTAACTTGAAAAAAAAAAGTCCAAATAGATGATGATAAAAATAATAAACCAAGCCAGATTAGTTGCTTGATCCAACTGATATTGCAGCCATGCAAGTAATCTGCACCAGCCTATGTGAAAGGTGGTACATCTGGCATGCAAAAATACCTGAAGTGGACATTGCCGCACCTGTTAGAGAATAAATCTCCAGTCTCAGAGTACATATACCAGTGTCAGTTACTGCAGTGTACAGCAGGGACAAAACATGTTAGACACTAATTTTATGTCAAATAAAGCATGTTTCTGATAATATTTTTTTCCTTGTCTGTTCATCAAAGAGAGGAGAGGGAGAATTACTAGATACTTATCAAAAGCTAATATAAAAATTTAAAAATCCTTTTAGTGTAGGATAGAGTCACAATGCTTTTCTGTGATTAGCAAAAGGATTGTACTATTCCACAGGTTTTACAAGAACTATTTTTACTGTTTGTCTTCTCAACAACCTTGTTAGCAAACTGCTTAGTCAGAAAACACAGTATGTTTTTGTTGTGCAGCGTACACTCAACAGGATGGCTTCAGTGGAAAATTTCCAGATATTTACTATTTCTGAAAGAATTTGTGTTCAGTAACCACCTTCACCTCTGTATTCCGTTATGGGTTTTTTTAATGTGAGAAAAGCCATTCAGCATTCTTTCCACTCTAAACCAAAATGCTGTGATGCACTTACATGTACACATTTATTTTTTGAGAGGAAAGGAGCTGAATGAGACTCAGGAGCAATATTTTTGCTATGGTGCAGTGATGCAGACTTGGAACCGGGAACCAGCCTTAAATATACAACAGACAGCCTTATTTGATTTACAGTGTCAAAAGTAAACTTGCTTCCCTCCTAAGGGTCGTTTAAACTATGCTAAGACTTGTTCTCAGTCCGCATCAGCAAGATGGTTATTATTTTTTTTTTTTTTTTTTTGGCAACTAATGGAACAGTTCTTCATTTCTGACTATCTAAATCAGGCACATTAGGTTTCTGTCATCACTTGTGACAAACTATTCCAGTTGATAAATATTGCGGGGTTTCACAGTTTAGTAGCATATCTTTCATCTGTGGCTAGCCACACACAACAGAAAGGGCAGCTGCCATTAAAGATGTCCCGATGTTTCTTGCTGCTCTCTGCCAAGGCTACTGCCACCAGGGGAGAGGCAACCGGCCGGCCCGTGAGACCCCAGCTCAGCCACGGCAGTGCAACGCCCGGTCTCCCGGTCCAGCTGACAGTGGAACTGGACCAGACACAAAGGCTCTGGATTCGCACTCAAACAACCAAGCTACACGCGCAGGTTCCGCTCCTGACTTCACTGGGAAAGTAACTTCTGGTTGAGCAGGAACACATCACTGGGGGTGGTAACTTTTTAACGGCTGGGGCTGCACCCACCAGTTTTCCTGCATAAGTAAGCTACAAGAGATTCTATAGTAGTCACCAATGGACTTGGAACAGTTTGGCAACATTAAAGGTTAGCACAGCTCTTGCACCATGCTCTGGGCTCCTTAGGTGAAAGAGAAATAAATGCTATGTAACCTGCCATGGAGAGATCCATCTGCAGATGGATTATCTAGTGAAGAGAGACCTCTACAATACCTGCCTGCATAACAAACGCCAACCAAACATCTCGCTTGCTGTGAGGAGAAACTGCAGTTTTTATCCTTCACATATTTACAGTATATGTCTTATTACTGGTAGAAATAAAGCCATAAAAGGGAGAGAAAAAATAGTTATTTAAAACAATCGTCAAACATTAAACGGTGCACATTAATTTCTAACCTTCTTCTGGTCAGCCTTCTTTTGGATTATCAAAATCAGTATGAAATAAAATTTTGTAATTCTGGTACACTTCCACCCATAGAGGTATCAGTAAAGCAGTCCCTGAACTTGAGGTCACAGCTCCAAGCAGGGCTACAGCAGTTACCAGTGGAGCTGCAATCACAACAGGGACAAGGCTGGCAAGCAGGAACGGACTGTGATTGCAACAGCAATTCCAACACCTTCCAGTGTCCTTTCTGCTTTATGTGTCTCAAGGATATATACCAGGTAATTTAATTTAAAAATAACACCATCATGCAGTTTTTAAGTTATCTAGGTTTGTCTTGGAATTATTTGGATTGGTGCTAAACACAGCAGAGTGGCTACGCTTGAACAGTGGTAACACTTCAGGCTCCGTACATGGATGTTTCCGTTCCAGGAACAGCATTTTTAGAAATATCTACCATTTAGAAAATTAGCATGTACTCTGTCTGCATGATATATTACTATCATTACTTCTCACAGGGAAAACTCAATTCCAGTATCTTTGGTAACACTATTTTCTTTTGTTCAGCCTCTTTTTTGGGGGACAAATTCAAATTTGGTATTTAATTCCCTTCTATGCTGTAGTGTTTCCATCAGCTTATGTAAGCAAATAATTTCACATCATAATCTGTAAAGTATTTAACAGAATTAAAATGTTTTTATTGAGATTCCATTTCATTATAGACACAGTCAGTAGTTGATGTATAAACAGTTATATTTCATTATTCCTTTCCCATTTAGGTTATCAGATGTCTTCTGCTGTTTACTTGATGACACATTGTACTAACTTTGTTCAAACTGTAGCAGTTTACATTTATTTTATTTTTTTTCTGTGTATAATACTGAAGTAAAACTAATTGGTTATCATATGAATTATGTTCTTACTTATTTGTTATTCTATTTACATATTTCTATGGCTAAACTCTGAACCTGGCATAGCTGAAGGTACAAATACATTGTTTGAATACCTACTTCACAGCAGTGAAAACTGTCCATTCTGAAGCAACTAGAAATCTATTCTTCAAAGACTATTTTGCAACATAATTAAGCCTTGTTGTTGTCATAATTAAACGATGCTGTTTAAGAACTCTCTTTTTTTGTTTGTTTGTTTCCTATTCATAGTAACACCTAAGAAGATTTGGATGCAGACAGCTCATTTTCAGTCTGAATTCTACATAAATTCTTTTCATGCCATGCCACACTTACTGTTAAGCATACTACCCAAGGCTTTAAATTTCTATACTGGAAATTTAATTCCTCCCCACTTGGAAAATGATTGTAAAATTTCTCATTCTTACAGGTTTTTAAAATTTCTCATGGGAAAAGGCAAAACAAGTAAGAAATCTGTGTAATTAATTTAAGAATACTGGATATCACTTTTCTAGAAAATGTTTATAACCATTCCTGTACATACTAGTATCCTCTGAGTTTTCAGTCAGAAATAATAAGGAATATTAGCTCTGTGGATCAAACCATGTTTAACCCATTTCTGTAAATATTTGACAGAAATGTCATGGAATTTTGGGTTGCTCCATTGTTTCTTTCTTCCTTAATGTAAAGAATAATTTTATCCATAGCATTGCTTTTGTAGCCTAGAATATGATTAAGATGATTTGGTCTATTTCTGCGGGCTAAATAAAGTATTGTATCACCTGGATAATGAGTCATTTTACCCTCCCCAGCTCCATTTGCAACTCTTACAATGTTGTTTTGTTAATTCTGACTTTCACCACAGTGACTCAAGAGCAAAACAAAAAAGCTAAAGCAGGCACCTTTGTCTTATTGCTTTTTAGGAATATTTCACTAAAAAAAAAAAAAAATAAAATCACTTAGCAAGATCTTATGTTTAGGGAATTAAGTCTCAGATAATACTGTCTTCTAAAATTTGTTGACAAAGTCAACATGTAAATGCTTTAGGAAAGGCAACCTGACTTCAGCCAGATTCTTTGCTGCCAAAGAGAATACAGCAAGTTGCAATTCTACCTGCATGGAAATGTACATTTCTAATTCTACAGTTCTACAACTTGAAGAAAGGGATTTGATTTGATGCACAGTCTGGTATGTCTTCTATTCAAACTTTGTTTTGCTTACGTATGAATTGTTTAAGTACATCCACATTTAGCAGCTACGTTGTGCACTCAAAAGGAGAATAGCCTCCACACCAACAGCTTTTTTCTCTTTGTATAACAGAGTGGCTTGCACCTTCTACAGATTTTGTTAAAGCTCAGTTAGGACACTGAAGAGAAGTAAGACACAGCTCCCTTCTTCCTCTCTTTTCAGGAGTCTATGCTGATGATCCACCAATAGTTCATCAGCTCTTTCAAGGGCTCTTCAGAAGCTCTTGCAAGGTCAACCACACTGTCCCACTCGTGCATCTGCTCAGCCAGGTTAGTACCCCTGACAGACTATCTCCTCCAAGGCAAGGCTGGTTGTCTCTAAACCCACATAAAAGAAGGTTACTGAGTGCAAGAGGACTTTCAGCTTCTTTTGCAGGTTCATAGCTCACCTTCCCTCCAAACTGCTCCTCTTCACTGCAAATGCGTAACCCACTCTTTGCCTAGAAGTCCTCAACCCCTTCTCCCCAAATGGTCATGGGAATCTGCCCCATAGTAAGACCTTATTAAATGATGAATTCCCACTGGAAAGTTTTTCAGTTTGTTTTGATTAGCAGACTGGTCATGAACTTCTGTCCAATTTTTGTTTACTTATATCCCCTTCCAGTTTCAGTCACGGATATTGGTTTGGCTAGCCTGTGTCTTCAAAGGACAAGGAAAGTATTTCCGTTTTCTCCCCTCTGAGAGATTTACACATTGTAGCGTATATGAAATAGTAAGAAATGCCAAAAGTTGATTTAATAGATCTTGGATATTTGACAGACTGTCTTTCATTTTAACTAAATAAAGAGCTTTTCTACAACCTCTCTAAAGAAGACAAGTCAAAATCTTAACAGTATTATTGATCTTTCCAAAGAAAATATGTTTTCATTAGTTTTATTGGTCATTTATCTCTTCCATGCCCAACAGACTGACTTATTCTACATTGTTCTGGACTTCTTAACGGAAAGCAACTTTTTAATTTCCTGTCATTGAATAAAGATGATTCTACTACCTTTCTCATTGAACTGTTAAAATTGGAAGTAATTTAAATTAAAAACAAAGAAATGCAAATTAAAGATTTTAGTTTGCAAGGCTAAGAATGCACTTTGTCCTCTTATTAAATATATTCTGTAGTGCTCTTTTACCTGCTTGTACTTCCACAGTACTGTCAGGTTCTTTCCTTGAGTCTTTCCCTTATGGTAGCTCATACAAGGGGATGATCTGGAATAATGCTGCTTTTCTAACCTTACATAAATACTTACAAGCAATATATGGGTCTCATTCTCCACAAGAATCCAATAAAGAAGTTGGACTCTGCTCAGACCTACTAGGATTCTTCTACGTAAATCTATTTTTGTACCAACTGCCCCCTCTATTATCAGTGGATAAGTGAGACAGAACTAAGCTCGGCTACACTGGTCTACAAAGGATGACAGTTCTCTGAAGACTTTAAAATACAAGTGTAAATGAGATGAAGTCCCAGTTGCTCTGATCCTGGGACTAACATGAATTACCTTTCTTGGAGCTGTAACAAGTTTATGGTATTTCCCAGGTCTTCTGACCTACACCAGTTCCAAAGATCCAGAAAAAACCTCACAACCACTAATTTGTTCTGGAATATGAGCCATGAATATAAATTATTTAAATTACATGTGGTCTCATCAGTATAATTTCACCCTATATCCAATGGCTTTGTGTCAGAGAATGCTTTTGGATATTGCTTATCTACTATTGCTCATTTTTCACCTTTTGCATTTGACTTTCTAGCACTAGACAGACATCCACCAAATGAAATATTATACCATAGCTATGGCAATATTTATTTATAGAACAAGGATTAAGTGAATATTATTAGTAATATTTTCTAATTTTTCATCAAGGGCACAAAGATCCATGTCTGCAATTCAAAGGCTAAAGAAATGTATTTTTGCCTTCTTCATAAGTTCTAAATGATTGCATTAATCTTTTTTTTCCGTCTCAGAACGTCACTTGCAGGTTTTATTCCCTCACTTAACATACCTTTGGGATTTTCATGTTTTCAGAACAGGCTTGATCTCTTATCTCTCTGATCTTAGTGCTCTCAATTCAACGGTTCACCTAAATCAATCTTTCCTGGAATTGCCTGTGTCGTGGTTTGAGCCTGGTCGTCAGCCTAACACCAGGCAGCCACTCTCTCTCTCCCTTCTCTTCCAGCAATAAGAAGGGACAGAGAGCCAGGCTTGGGGTCCGAGATAGGACTGGGATGGGGAAAAAAATCCCCCTTTTATGATCACGAGCAAAAGGCAGACTCGTTAGGGGAAGAAAAAAAGAACATACATTTATTACAGACACTAACAACAACACATAACAGAGCAGGACAGTGAGAAGCATTGCCACATCTTGAGAACACCTTCCCCCCACCCCTCCCTTCTTCCCGGGCTCAGCTCTGCTCCCGATATCTCTACCTCCTCCCCCAGGGGCACAGGGGCAGGGAATGGGGGGTGCAGGCAGTGCTGCTGCTGCTTCTGCCATCTGCGGTGGGGGGAGCTTCTGGAACTTCTTCCCCCTGCTCCATCATGGTCCCCCTCTCACAGGAGACAGTCCTCCACAAACTTTCTCCGACATGAGTCCCTCCCACGGGCCGCAGCGTTCCCCACACTGCTCCGTCATGGGTC